>NC_067155.1:42833260-42913507 GCF_903995435.1 Acomys russatus | reverse complement strand
AGAGGAGAGAGGAGCGAGAGAGAGAGGAGAGAGAGAGGGGAGAGGAGAGGGGAGAGAGAGAGAGAGAGAGAGAGAGAGAGAGAGAGAGAGAGAGAGAGCTGTCCCTGAGTTATTAATAGGGCACCACTGCCACCTAGTGTTAAAAGTATGGAACAGGCGAAACTGTGAAGGTGGTTGGGAAAATCTCTGTGTAAGCCCTATAAGCACAGAGAAGTCACCCCAAAATAAGCAATGCTCATTTTCTTACAAGATGTTGATAAAAATCTGATACTTAGAACTTGAAGTGGCTAGCGCTGGAGCCGTGGCTCAGCAGTTAAGATCCCAGATGCTCCTCCAAAGTACCCCAGTTTGAATCTGGGAATCCTTTGCCCCTAGCTTGGTGGCACATGCCTGTGATCCCAGCACTAGGGAGGCAGAGGCAGGCAGATCTCTGAGTTCGAGGCCAGCCTGGTCTACAAAGTGAGTGCAGGACAGCCAGGGCTACACAGAGAAACTCTGTCTCAAAACAAAAGGGGGGCACCATGGAGGGGTTCACACCTGCAAAAAGTAAGAACTAAAGCTGATTAGATGAAATAGACCGATTTCATTAAACAGAACTACAGCAGGACAAACACAGAATTCCAAGAATCTATCTAAAAGCAGCGAAAGTGGTTTACCTGTCTTTTCTGTCACTCATCTACTGGGGACGTGAAAGACGAATCCTTTCCCTCCTGTTGGTCTAAGGACGCATCAGGATGTGCTGCCTTCAGTAGAGGTTTAAATGTATGGAAGCACAAAAAAAAATTTATGGAAACACATGACCAAGAGCCTACAGAACCATAAACCAAGATAAAACCTCTTTATTTTGTAAATAGCCTGAGTCAAGTATTTTGCTATAGTCCCAGAAAGCCTAGAGGGCAATGCACTGAACGATTCCATTGGCCAATCAGTGGATATCTTTGCAACCTACCCTTGAGAGCAGAGTGCACCAAAACTTTATCTGGGACTTTCTTTTGGGGAAAGAAAACAAATTCCTCTTGCATAGCAAAGCTTAAAGTGGGTTTTCTTTTTCTGTCCGTGCTATTTATTTTTAGGATAAAATAAAACTGTGGAGCCAAAGCATTTCTTGAAACAATGGTATGTGGCAAAGCAAACAAGCAACAAAGTGGGAGGAAGAGTCCATGAGATCGCTAGCTATGCCTAAAAAGTCTCACCAACATGGCTGCCCAAGGGTAAGCTTAGCGAGGGCACCAGTGGGCATGCCAGACTGGACATAGGAAAGCCCACAAAGACTCAACCCTATACAGAGAGCTATAGGCAGCTAAGAAAAGCTGGGAACGGGAAAGGTAGCGTTCTGCAGAGAAGCACACACTAATTGGTTCTCAGTCTCAAACGGTCAGCCCTGAAAACATACCTACAGGTAGCTACACAGACTGGACATGTTACATTTAGGAACATATATGTATATACAAATGCATATATACATGAAATAATAATTAGTGTTTTTAAAAGAAGTAATAAATCTGAAGGAGAGCAGGTAGGAGTACATGGGAGGAAAGGGAAGGGAGAAACTGCATACTTAAATTATAATTCCATCCCAGCACTCAGGGAGGCAGAGGCAAGTGGATCTCTGAGTTTGAGGCCAGCCTGGTCTACAAAGCAAGTCCAGGACAGCCAGGGCTACACATAAAAATCTTGTCTTGACAAAACAAAAAAACAAAAAAAAGAAAAGAAAAACCAAAAAAGAAAGAAAAAAAGAAATTATAATCTCAAATTTTTTTAATTAAAAAAAAATTAAAGGGTCAGTAATGGTAAGTATTTCCTCTGAATTTAAATATTCCCACCCAGAGGGAGACTTTAAATACAAGAAAACAAACAAATCAAGGTTTTTAAAAAAATTCAAGAGGTAAATGAAACTTACAAGGCTCAGGAAGTAAACGAAACTCACAAGACTCAGGAAACTTACAATCTCAACAAGACTCAGCCCACGCCAGGTTATGTAAGTAGTAAAAATGGCTGAGGATAAGAGGCTCTCTGAGATGCCTGCAAGTTGTGCAAAAAACTACAGGGTTGAAGCTTTTGTGGGTCACCTATGCTGGGCTTTTTGGTGATGTGCCTGCCTTTGAATCATCCATTCTCCTGTAAGTCCCCCCTTGCCCATAATGTTTCATAAGAAACAGTAACAAAACAAGAAGAATGAAAAAGAGAAAGGAAGGAAAGAGTGTTTTGCTGTTAATTTAAAAGTATGGTCTAATAATGTTTACCTAACCCACTTTCCTAATCAATAAAGAAACAGACACCTGATATATATCAGAATAACCTTATTTCACCTGGGGCATGGCAGGTACTAACCCCTAAACTACCTTCTATTTTCTCCCAGCCTCTATCCCATGCCATCTGTTCTAACAATTTCTATGTCCCATCCATAGTCCCAAAGTACTTGCTAATGTTGTCCACCTGGGCCACTTCAGAGTTCCTCCTCTGGGCCCACACAGCTCTTTCCCATCCCATGGAGACCCTCCAGTGCCTCCCTCGTCTCCTGTCCCTCATCCTCCGGCCTCGGAACCTCAAACTCAAGCCCTCTTTCTTCTGCTAAATCTCAAGCTTCAGCGTTTTTTTTTTTTTTATTAACCAATCAACTTTATATCAGATGGAGCAGGGTTTGCATAACAAGGACAGTTATACGTAAGAACGTGCTCCTCTGAGCAGGGGCCAGATCTTGGGGGCCATTAATTAGCATTAAAATACATAGCATCGGACCAAACCCCCGATAAAGGGGTAACAAATTCATTCATTCGCTAAGCTAAATTTGGATGCAATCGCTTCTTTGATCCATCATCAGCGACCTATCTGGGATCAGTAGGTGTTTATCCATTCTTCATCAAGAAAAGTTGCACAAGAGCCAACTAGTAGCCGCTGGGCCTCGATGTGCAATTGTTCTGCTGTATGTACATTCTTGTCTTTGAATGATTACTATTCAACAGCGTACCCCCGCATTCCCATAGGCAGGCGTGAGGCTCTGCAGTCCCTGGTACATCGTGTGTCCTCATTTCTCTGTGAGCACATATTTTTTTTAATACAGTGTTTACTGGCTTTACCTCCTTCGAGTATGAATTTTTCAAACTATTAAACCCTCTGGAGATTGAGGATGTAGCTCAGTGGGTGGAGCAGCTGCCCAGCATGCATGAGGCCCCAGGACCACATACACCAGGTGTGGGGGTGCATGCTTGTGATCCTAGTGTTCAGGAGGCAAAGGCAGGAGGCTCAGGAGCTCAGGGTCATCCTCAGCTACATAAGTCAGTCTGAGGCTACCCTGGGCTACATGAGATCGTTTCTCTGTGTCTGTGTCTGTCTGTCTGTCTGTCTGCCTGCCTGCCTGCCTGCCTGCCTCTCTCTCCCTCTCTCTCTCTCTCTCTCTCTCTCTCTCTCACACACACACACACACACACACAGACTTTGGGGACACTTTTAACAGTACGCAGAGCAAACAGAAGGAATTTTGAAATCAGGACCACTGCACTGGAAAGTCTGGCATACCGGGAGGGAACAAAGCTCCAGATGTCCCCTTTTTTGGAAGAATTAGTAAGGATGACACAGAACATGAAAACACATCTGTGGTTGGGATATGGCTTGAGCAGTGTGTCATGGGTTTGTGGACAGACACTTGGTCCCTGGTGTGGTACTGCAAAGGCACTGGCATCGGTTATGGGTGGGCCTTACTCTTCTTTCCTCAGTCACTCTGTGGCTTTGATAGTCTAATGCAATCTGTCCCTCCTACACACAGTCCCACCATTATGGCATCTTCCATGTCATCCTTGCTAGGGCCAACACTATGCTATTTAGATTTTGGTCCTCCAAACTGTGGGCTGGGGCAACCTCTTTTCTTCTTTTACATTTATTTATTTGTGTGTCTATGTGGGTAAGTGTAGGTGCTGGGGGCAGGGGTGTGAGGATCAGAGGACAACTAGTGGGAGTGTGTTCTTTCCTGCTACTGTGTGGGTCACGGGGCTCAAACAGAGGTCATCAGCCTTGGCAGCAAGCGTCTTTATCTGCTAAGCCATCTTGCCAGCCCATAACCTCTTTTCTTTATAAATATAAAGGTATTTCATCATAGCGATGCTTACACGGCCACCTAGATATGAAGAAACGCCCTATGACATCATAGGCAGGAACTGGCTTGACTGCCATTCTTTCCCCCTCAGTGACGGACTGTATAGTGAGCCTTGAGCCAAAATAAACTTCTCCTCCCTTGAGTCGCTCTTTGTTGGGTATTTGGTCATAGCCAAAAAGAAAAGGGAGTTAATGTACCCTAAAATCCAATAATCTGATTCTTGTCACTAAATGCTGGTTGTACCCATTATAGACCTAATGGCTTTTAAATGCAAGTTCATGCTGTGATTTTTTTTTTTTAAGTACCAGAGACTTTATATTTATTGTCTAAAGCCTGACACGATAAATCAATGGATCTACCCTGTTGACAACGTCAACTGTGACCCTCCATTCTCCTGGAATTTCCTCTTCTGGACAGTTTGAGTCATGGAAGGTTTCCACAGGGAATTTATTCCAATTGTAATTTGTAAGAAGGGATATGAGCTCCCTCACCACTAGCTAGTAGGGTTTGAATAGAGAGTGGCCCTCTTGGAGCTGGGGAGGTGGCTCAGTGAATAGATTGGTTGCTATGTGGGCATGGTAACCTGAATTCAAAGCCCGGTGACATATATACGTAAGCCGGTGCCGGGGACAAACAAGAGACTCCCCAAGGCATGAAGAAATGATGAGATCCGGGTGCAGTAAGAGACGGTGTCTCAAAATAGCATGGGATGGAGCCAAAGAGATAGCTCGGCAGGTAAAAGCACTTGCCTCACAAGCCTGGTGACCAGCGTTTGATCCCCAGAACCCACATACGGGTGTCCACCTATATAATCGCAGTGCTCCTACCGTGAGAAGGGAAGTGGAGATGGAAGAACTTACCAGAAGCTAGTGAGCCAGCAAGAGCGGAGTACACAGTGCAGTAGCAGAAACTGTGGAAGGCCCTGCCTGGCATCCTCTGTATGTGCGTGCCTGCGTGCCTGCGTGCCTGCGTGCCTGCGTGCCTGCGTGCCTGCGTGCGCATGCCCAGATCTCTGCAGAGGCCAGAAGACGATGTCAAATCTACTGCAGCTGGCATCACAGTAGATTGTGAACCACCTGGCACAGCTACTAGAGCCTACACTCTGACCCTCTGGAAGAGCAGAAAGCTGAGCTATCTCTCCCGCCTCTTTTTTTTTTTTTTTTTTTTTTAGGCGCGGGGAGGGTGTTGGGTTTCTCTGTGTAGCCTTGGCTGTCCTGGACCCACTTTGTAGACCAGGCTGACATCAAACTCACAGGAATCTGCCTGCCTCAGCCTCCCTGAGTCCTGGGATCACAGGCATATGTCACCAAGCCCCGCTGATAAATTGTTCTTATAAAAATAAGATGGAAAGTGATAGAGAAAAACACCCAGCTTCATCTTCCAGCTTTAGACACACACACACACACACACACACACACACACGAGAAAGAGAGAGAGAGAGAGAGAGAGAGGCGCGCAGTGGGGGACGGGGGAGCAAAAAGAAGGAAAGACACGTTCCCCACAGATTTGTGTTGAAAGCCTGGTCCCCAAGTGGTGGCCCTCCTGCAGAAGGTGATGGTGGCGACTCTGGGAAGCAGAGCCTAGTTGGAGGATGTGGATGACTGGGGTGTCCCTGGAGGCCATGTCTTGTCTTAATCTCCTTCCTATAGCTCCCTGCTCCTGGGCTGTGCTGAGGTGAGCAGTTTTGCCCCACCATGACAGTCTTGCGACCGTGGTGTCCTTGTTAGAGGCCTTGAAAGACCTGAGCCAGCTGGCTGTGGACCGAAACACCGGACACTGTGATCCCAGATGCACCTTTGCCCCTTTAAGATGTTTTTTTTCCCCTCAAAATGGGGCCAAGGAGATAGATAGCTTGGCCTTATGTTTGCCTTATGAGCAAGAAGATTTAAGTTCGATTCCCCAGAATCTGCCCTTAAAAAAAACAGGCAAAGGGGCAACAGATGGGTCAGAGATGAAGAGCCTGAACTGTTATGGAGGTCCCCAACATCCATGTCCAGTGAGAAGCTGCTGCTGACCTTTGGGCAGGTGGAGTGGCCTTTCTGGAGTGAGTGGTGAAGGAAGTGATTTCCCTGAGTAAATGGTGTTGTGTCTGATTGTGTGCATGTGTGTGTGTGTGTGTACATTTGTTCACCTGTGTATGGAGGTCAATTTGGGAAGGAAGGGATGGATGGAGGGAAGGGAGGAAGGGAAGGAAGGAAAGGCAGGTGGAGGGAGGAAAGAAACTAAGGACAGTCCCCAAACACAGTAGCCACCAACAAGCAGCCCCGTGAATGGTTAACTCTGCCTCCCAAATGCCTTGGAACCTCTCCAAAACAAATCAGGCCCGAATGCTTAGCATCAGCAGATCTTCACACACCTCCTATCAGGGGCCTCCCCCAGATGTTAGCTGTAGCCTCTAGCCAAGCAACCGGCCACCCGTTCAAGCCCCCGCGGTTGCACCTCATAAAGATTTTATGGGGCCATTCCATTGCAGAGTGATGGAGGCAATTAGCTTCCATCCCAGTTTTATTGTGGAAAGATGTTACGAGCTTGGTCCAGGAGAGCAATGCCAGGCGCCGGCTCAGGAAACCCGGCCGCCAGGGCTCAGTGGGGTCTGCTCTCAGAGCAGGTGCACGGGCAGATGGGTGGCTCATGGCTAACAGACTGCTCCAAGCTCACCACCCAGGAGGCTGGCACTGAGCCCCGAGGCCTCACTGTCACAGCCAAGGTCCTGGGCATAACTGGACTCAACCATCCCTCTCTGTGTGTAGGATGGAGCAACACTGAACTCACCCCAGAGGAATGCACAGTTATAAAAATCTGTCCTGTCAGCCTTCCTGGCTTACTCCTGCCCCCATTATAAACCCATCTCACCCAGGGTTGCCAATCCAATTTCATGTCAGACATCTGCAAGGCAGCTTCTGTTCGTTAGTGACAGAGGAAGAGGGACAGTGAGAGGCTTGCAACATTAGGAGGCTGACAAGCAGAGCAAGGAAGGACAGGCTGGGTGATGTGCCCTGTCCAGAGTGCTTTGTGTAAAGCCGACGTTTCCTAGGCAACAATCTCTGGCCTACCCTCAGAATGGGGTCCTCTCCATCCTCCTGCCCAGGCTGGCGGACCCAGCTTGATGTCACCTCCTCCGCTGTCATTACTAAGACTGAATTAAGATCTTTGGAGATGCTGAATATTGAATTTGGCGATGCACTAACCACTGTCCTGAGCTGTCATTATAAAATTCATACACGGATGGTATTTTCCAGAATGACACAAAATTCCCCTTGATTGTGTGTGGACTTGGAGATATGGCTCAGCAGTTAAGAGCTTTTGCTCCAAGTTTGGTTCCCAGCACCCATATCCATCAACTCTAGCTGTAGGGAGTTACAACACCCTCTCCTGGCCACTGTGGGCACTGCACTCAAGTGCACATGCATACAATTAAAAATAAAGTAAATTTTCCTTTAAAATTTCCAATAATGTTGGGATATAAATATCTCCCTTTTTGCCAGACATGGTGGCACACACCTTTAATCCCAGCACTCAGGAGGCAGAGATAGGTGGATCTCTGTGAGTTCGAAGCCTGCCTGGTCTACAAAGCAAGTCCAGGACAGCTAGGACTACATAGAGAAACCCTATCTCTATATATCCCTTTTCAATTCTATCTATCTGTCTGTCTGTCTGTCTGTGTGACTATATGTCTATCTTCTGAGGGACAACACTTGAGGTTATCCGTTGGCCTCTGCACATATGAATGTACACACAACAGTGTGTGTGTGTGTGTGTGTGTGTGTGTGTGTGTGTGTGTGTGATTTAGAGAGATTGGGAGAAGAGTAAGAGAGGGTAATGTAGTGAACATGATCAAAACACATTACATACATGTTTGTGAAATTGTCAAAGCATACATAAATGAAAATATTTTTAAATTTTTGGAAAAAATAGCCTGGTGGTACACACCTTTAATGCCAGCACTTGGAAGCAGAGGTGTGCCTGAGGGCAGCTTGCTCTAAATAGGAGTTCCAGGCCAGCCAAGGCTGAGCAGTGAGATGCTGCAGTGATTATGTGTATGACCTAGGAAGCCAATAACTGATACTGAGATGTAATTTAAAGCTGCAAGCACTACACTGGGCAGGATCTAAGCTACTACTAATCTACCAGTAAACTAAAATAAACTACTCTAATCCTCATAACCTACTGTATCCCAATCACTTGCCAATCTGATCCTCCTAGGGCAGCTTCTCTCCACCGATTGTCCACTCTCCACTGTCAACTCCAGGCTTCTCCTCCTCTCATGGAAGCCCCGCCTTCCACTTCCTGTCCTTCTGCCCAGCTGATTGGCTAACCAGGACTTTATTGGCAACTGCTACACCCACTCAAGGCATTCCTCCACAATTTAATGCCAACACTTGGAAGCAGAGGTGTGCCTGAGGGCAGCTTACTCTATATACGGGTTCCAGGCCAGCCAAGGCTGAGCAGTGAGACTCCATCTCAAGGAAGAAAATTAATGAGAAAGAAAATTAAAATTAAGCTACTTAAATGAGCAAATGGCCAGAGAAACCATAAAAGATACATTTCACTCCTACCCCCCACCATAAGTAACCCCTCACTCATGTTCCTGTAAGTAACCCCAACAAACACATTGCTCCACCAAATTGGACTGCTGTGGTATCTTCACTTTGATCTGCCATTAGTTTCCTATCTGGTAGACATTTCACAGCAGAGAGCTCTGTGTCCAAATCCACACTTTGGAAAGGCAGTGGAGAGCAGTGGTTCTTGCTGAGGGCTGGATACAAGACTGGTGCTTGCTGAGTTACTGGAGAGTTGCCCTTTCGTGGCTTGTCCTGGGTATGCCTCACCTTCTCCATAATGAGAGATGTGCAGTGGGCCTACAGACCAACAGCACTGACATCTGGAACTACCGAAGGAAGCCAGCCGGGCATGATGGTGCATGCCTGTAATCCCAGAGCTCTGGAAGCTAAGAGGGTCCCTATGAGTTCTAGACCAGCCTGGGCGCCATCCACAGTGAGACCCGATCTCAGTAGCTTAAACAGTGAAGGAAGGAAGAAAATGCTTCAAGATGTTAGCACAAGGCCCTGGGGAGAGGGCTCAGTGGCCAAGAGCACTTGCTTTGTAAACATGAAGGATTGAGTCTGAGTCAACAGCATCTGTGTAAAAACCTGGGCATGGCTGTACTTACCTGTAACCCAGCACAAGAGTCAGAGACAATGGCTGTAGAGAGCGAGCTCTCAAGTTGACCAAGCTACTTGGTGAGTTTCAGAACAGTGAAAGACACTGTGCAGGGGAAGGAAGAGGAAGAGAGAAGAGGGAAGGGGAGGGGAGGAGAGGATAAATTCTGGTAAAGAGATAAATGGATGGATGGGTAGACAGATAGATGGATGCATGGATGGATGGATAGATAGATAGATGCATGGATGGACGGATAGATAGATAGATGCATGCATGCATGCATGCATGCATAGAACCTCAATTCTGTTGATGAGATTATAAACCAGTTTGATATAAACTAGTTTGGTAATCAACACGAAAGGTCCTAAAAAAAATAAAAAATAAAAAAGACCTAAACATGGAAGATGAACCAGCTACATAAACCAGCAGTGTCACTAACCAAAAGTATCTAAATCAGCATGCCACAGCCCCACTCATGCTTATCACAGCACCATTCACAATAGCCAAGTCATAGTCTAGGTGCGTGTCCATGAACAGATGAATGGATGAAGGGAGTATAGTATGGGGATAGAGAGATGGTCCAGCAGTAGGAACACTGGTTGCTCTTCCAGAGGATGTGGGTTCAATTCCCAGCACCCACATGGTGGTTCACAAACACCTGTAACTCTAGTTCCAGGGGAGCTGACACCTCCTTCTGGCCTCTGAGGGCACCAGGCAGAACACACACACACACACACACACACACACACACACACACACACGAAGAAAAAAAGAAAATGTAGTATATACACACACACACAATGGAGTATTATACAGATAGAAAGAAGATAAAATAAGCATTTGTAGGAAAATGTGTAGAACTTGGAAGTCATCATGCTAAGTAAACTAAACCAGACTCTGCAAGACAAGCACCATTGTGTAAACTGAAAACAGGTGACCAAACATCAAAGAAACATCAAAGTAGGAAAAGGGAGGCTGCGGGAAGGGAGAAGCCAAAGAGGAAGGAGACTAAAAAGACAGGTATATTCAAAACAACATTCATGCATATATGGAAATGTAACAGCAAAACTTATTAATTTGCATGATTAATGAATTGATAATTATCACAATCAAAATAAAGGATGAGGCATGTATGATGGGTAATCATGACTGTCAACTTGATAGAACTTAGAATCACCTCTAGGTGAATCAGTGAGGGAGTTCCCAGGTCAGGCGAGCTGAGGTAGGAGGACCCACCCTGAATGTGGGCAGCACCATTCCCTAGGCCAGGCTCGCAGACTAAGCAAAAAAGAGAACATGAGCCGAGCACCAGCATTCCTCTCTCTCTGTCTGCTTCCTGGCTGGATATCATGTGACTGGCTGCTTCACACTGCTGCTACCATGACTTCCCCATTCTCAATCTTCTTGAACCACAAACCAAAATAAACCCTTTATTTCTTAAGTTGCTATTGTCAGGGACTGTGTCACAACAACAAAGCAACCAACTACTCTAACAGTGGTCCCTCCGCTGCCTCTGTCCTAGCAAAGACTCTTTCCTGATGGAGGGCCCCCTGTTTACCAGCATTCACCCCTTCAGTTGCCACAGGAATGCAGATGAATGGAGAGAACATCTAATATGTATCCCAATATATATCATCCTTTAAAATGTGGGTGATACCATTTCATGAACGAGGGTCCCATGCTCAATAAGAAGAAAGCAAGCTGAGAAGTGTCATTCCTGACTGCATATACGGCAGGGCCAGCTGCTCATAAAGAGAATGTGGTATTGAGCTCGAGAAATGGCTCAATGGTTAAGAGCCCTCGCTACTCTTTCAGAGGACTGGAGTTCAATTCCCAGCAGCACCCATGTCAAGTGACTCACAACTTCTTGCAACTCTAGTTCCAGGGGATCTGATGCCCTCTGTTGGCCTCCTTGGGCACCTACATTCATGTGCACAGACACAGAGACATATATAAATAAATAAATCTCTTTAAACATTTTTAGTGTTTCTACAGTTTTTATGAATAAGGACATAGGGTAGACTAACAGGATGGACCATGGGGCCTTCAAGTGAACAACGCACCCATGAGAGAAAAAAACTGGCCAGGCTGTGGGATCTGGGGTTATGTTTGGTCAGTCTGCCGTTTTAGCAAGATCCCAAAGTGCCCCAGGACCTGGTCATGGACCATACGTATCTTTAGTAGCAGAATTTAAATAATGTTACTTGGTCTCAGGAGATGGGCTCAATCAATGAAGTCTTTGCTTTGCAAGCATGAGGATCCTAGATCAATCCCCAAAACACATTAACAAAATAAATAAGTAAAATAAAATAACAGATGCAGTGGTACGAGCTTGCAAGCATTGGGAATATGGAAACAGACAGATGGCTGGGTTCTGGATACTCAACCTAGCGTACTTGGAGAGTTCGAGGCCAGTAAGAAATTGTCTCTCAAATAGGTGGACAGCATCTAGGGAAAGACACCTGAGTTTACCCTCTGGCTTCCATACGTATGCATGCATACATTCTCCCTCCCTCCCTCTCTCCCTCGCTCCCTCCCTCCCTCCTACTCTCTCTTTGCCTCTCCCCTCTCTAGCTCATCTCTCTCCCCTCTCTTTTTTCCTCTCTCCATCTCACCTCTCTCTCTCCTCTCCTGTTTGTATTTCATATCTCCCTCCCTCTTCCTTCTTCCCTCCCTCCTTCCCTCCCTCTTCTATCTCATCTCTCTCGCCTCTCTCCCATCCACTCTCCATCTCATCTCTCTTCTTTATCTCCTCCCTGCCCCCCCCCCGGCTCTACCCTCTGCTATCTCGTCTCTCATCTCCTCTCTTTCTTGCTTCCCTCCCTTGAATTAGGACACTGTCTTCTGCTCCTAGTTGGGGCTTACCCTCCAGGGTCTCTCAGTCCTCTGGCCTCACAACGGAGTTTCTACTATTGGTCTTCTTGGGTCTCCATGATATGTGTAGCAAGTGGAAGAACTCTCCAGCCTCCGAGGCCACAAAAGCCACTTCTTCATGACACACCCCATGGTCTCTTTGTCTTATGATGGAGCTATGAGGCAAGAGGCCTGTCAAAACTTTAAAATGCTCTAAGTCAACGGTGGCTTTCCTATGTCCAGCCTACCAAATACTGTTTGTTGCTCAGCGACATAACAGAATGTAAAGTATCAATTGTTTTCCCTTGTGATTGTGTGACCAGCTGGGAATGGGGCCCCTTGACATCACAGGAACATCATCCTGCAAATGCCAGCACAGACAAACATCAAAACTCAGAATTTGAAATACGATTCTGAGCCGGGCGTGGTGGCGCACGCCTTTAATCCCAGCACTCGGGAGGCAGAGGCAGGCGGATCACTGTGAGTTCGAGGCCAGCCTGGTCTACAAAGTGAGTCCAGGATGGCCAAGGCTACACAGAGAAACCCTGTCTCGAAAAACCAAAAAAAAAAAAAAAAGAAAGAAATACGATTCTGTTTCAGTTAATCTCCCCATCTAGCTCACAACTGAGTACTTGCTTCTCATTTGATGGCACGATTTTTGGAAGGTTTGTGAAACCTTTGGTTCAGGAGGCACGGCTGGGTGAAGAAGGTCCCTAGGAGTGAGCATTTGGGGACTGTCACCTGTCTTAACTTCTGGCCTGATTGCTCTGCCACCTGATATGCTGAGCTATAAACAAGCCATATTGCAAGCACCAGCCACTCTGGACCAAGGCAATGTAGCTGCCATGCCTTCTCTGCTCTGGTGGTTTGAATGGGAGATGCATCCCACAGGCTCATGTGTTTCAACAGCTGGTCCCCAGTAGGTGGCACTGTTTGAGGTTTACAGAACCTTTAAGAAGAGGATCCTTGCTTGAGGGTTTATAACCTCCGCCCCCCCAACCCATTTCTCTCTCTCTCTCTCTCTCTCTCTCTCTCTCTCTCTCTCTCTCTCTCTCTCTCTCTCTCTCTCTCTCTCTCTCTCTCTCTCTCTCTCTCTTTTCTTGTGTATGGATGAAAATCTCATCAGCCAATCTTGCTGCTCCTGCTGCTTTGCCATGCCTTCCCTGCCGTAATGGACTCCATCCCTCAGAACTGTGAGTCAACCCTCTCTTCCTTAAGTTGCTTTTGGCCATGGTATTTTATCACAGCAGCAGAAAAGAAACTAATACATCTTTCATGGTGAGCCAAATATGCTGAAAGCACGAGCCAGCATAAACTTCTCCTCTCTTACGTTGCTTCTGTCCAGAATGGGGCCACAGCAATATAAAAGTATGTATGTATGTATGTATGTATGTATGTATGTATGTATGTATGTATGTATGTATGTGTAGATAGATAGATAGATAGATAGATAGATAGATAGATAGATAGATAGAAATAAAAATGACTCTTGGCCGGGCATTAGTGGCACACGCCTTTAATTCCAACACTTGGGAGGCAGAGGCAGGCGGATCACTGTGAGTTCGAGGCCAGCCTGGTCTACAGAGTAAGGCCCAGGACAGCCAAGGATACACAGAGAAACCCTGTCTCGAAAAACCAAAATAAATAAATAAATATGATTCTTGATGGCATGCTACTATACCCATAGGTCGATGCCTTGTTCAACCCCCATCAGAGAAGCTACCTCTTGCAGTAAATGGAAATTAACAGAGAGACCCACTATACAATGTACAGAGGGTGAGACTTTGGATCACTCAGTCCTAACTAGGATGCCTTTATCAAAACCTTCCCTTCAAGGCTCTGGGATCTATGTAGAAGAGGAAACCGAAAGATTGTAAGGGCCAGGGGTGATGGGTGACTCCAAGACAGGATGTATGCATACATGAACCCACGGAGACTGGGTTAGCACACACAGACCCACACAGGTTCAAACCAGTTGGGGTCCCAGCACTGAGAGGGGAAAATGGAAACAGGTTCCCACTCCTAACCAAGACGGTATCTACAATCGGTACCCACTGGCAAAAGGAAAAATCTAGTGTCTCTGATCCTGGTTTATGTTGCCTGAAGCCGCACAGTCTGTGGTACTTTCCTCACCACGGCAATAAGAAACAAATGCACACGCCAAACTAGCCAGCAAGCCCCCCTACCCAGGACAGAGTCCAAGGCGTGACCGTGGGGCTGGAGTCCATGTGGTCCTGACAGTCAAGAGCTGACCGAGCCAGCTCAAACTCAGAGAGAACATTATTCCAGCTGGCCAGCTCCCAGCTCTTACCAGGAAGCCTGGGTCTGAGACCAACAGAAATGAGAAAATGAGAAAGAGCCTTATCCAGCAGGCAGGAGACGGGTGGCAGCCTGCAGCCTGCTAATGTCCTCTGTGCTTCTGAATCCCTGCCCACCCGCATGTCCTCTCCATAGAACTGGCTTCTTGGAGAGCTACTCACCTCGCCTCTTCTTTCTTCCCTTCTTTTCTCTCGCCTTCCTCTCTATGGGTCTGGTTTCTTGAGGAACCGTTCTCCTTCCCTTCTACTCTCTTCCTTTCTCCTCTCCTCTCCTTCTCTACCTCCCCTCCCCTCTTGTCCCCTATCCTCCATGGGGCTGGCTTCTTGAAGCCCTCATGAACCCCCCCCCCAATCCCTAGGGTACTCTACTCAGTGGTCAGAGTGATAAATGTGCCCTCTGTCAAGGCACAGCTGTCAGGCCTGGCCTGGCCTCCTCCCAATTAGGCCTGCCAGAGCTTGCCATTGACCTGGTCCTCCTTCCCAGCTTAAGGCGCAAATTATTCACACAGAGGTCAAAGACCTTGACCCTGCTGGGGCTCTCTCCAAAGATGATGGAGCAAGAATGCTGCCCCAGCACCTGAGGCCCGAAAGCATGGTTTCTCTGCCCTTCCCTCTCCCCCTCATTAAAACTGCGCCCTTCATAAAGTGATGGATGGAGACCACCATGCACACATCACCCTCGTGCACATCATTTCAGAGCCAGGGTGGCCAGTGTGGCTGTCATGGCCAGTGTGGCCAGAGCGACCCAGCACTGGTATTTTTCTCTTTCCAAATCCAATCTGAGTTTTTTCTCCCTTCAAGATACAATCCATGGACCATACTGGTAACGTCTACCACTTGTCTATCCAGCTATATCTATCATCTACCTATCCATCAATCTACTGTCAACTATCAACTCTCTCTATACCTGTGACCTATCAACTATCAACTCTCTATATACCTGTGATCTATGAACTATCAACTCTCTATATACCTGTGACCTATCAACTATCAACTCTCTCTATACGTATGATCTATCAACTATCAACTAACTATCTATATACCTATTATCTGTATCTCTCATCTACTATCTATCATCTGTCAATCACCTATCATCATCTAGCTACAATCTATACATTGATATTTAGGCACTCAGGCAACGCACTGAAGGACAATGAGGTGTCCTCATGAGTGGAACGTGTGCTCCCACTAAGATGGGTCAGTGAATAACGGACTTCATAAGGGAGAGAGATAACCCTGACCTTCACATATGCACCCACGCACCCACAGACCTAAATAGTAAATCAATACACGTGATGTCTTAGCTAGGGTTTCTATTGCTGTGAAGAGACACCATGACCTCAGCAACTTTTTTTTAATTAATTTATTCTTGTTACATCTCAATGGTTATCCTATCCCTTGTATCCTCCCATTCTTCCCTCCCTCCCATTTTCCCCTTACTCCCCTCCCCTTTGACTGTGCCTAAGGGGGACTTCCTCCCTCTTTATATGCTCATAGGATATCAAGTCTCTTCTTGGCTCAGCAACTTTTATAAAGGACAACATTTCACTGAAGACTTGTTTACAGTTCAGAGGCTCAGTCCATTGTCAGCATGGCGGCACACAGGCAGATGTGGTGCTGGAGGAGCAGCTGAGAGCTCCACATCTAGATCATCAAGCAGCAGGGAGAGAGGGGGGGGGGCCTGGCTTGAGCACTTGAAACCTTAAAGCCCACCCCCAGTGACACACTTCCTCCAACAAGTGCCACCCCTCCTAATAGTGCCACTCCCTATGGGCCTATGGGGGGGGCCGCATTTCTGTTCAAACCACCACATGTAATAAATAAACCCAACAAAAAGGTGCGGTCTATAAGGAGAGAGCAAGCTCTGTGTAGACACTCACTCTGCTGGAGACTCAACCTTGGTCTTCCCAGTCCAAAACTGTAAGCGGACAAGTTTTGTTGTTCAGCTGGATGCGGTGGCACACACCTGTCTGCTCTCTCCTTCCGCTGTGTGGGTCTTGGGGATCAAATTCAAGTCACCGGGCTTGGTGGCAGGCACCTTTACCCTCTAAGCCATCTCACTGGCTTTGTTATTTTACTTTTTTTATTGATTTTTAATTTTTAATTTAACTTAATGTAACTTGAGACAGAATATCACTCTGTAGGCTAGACTGGCCTGGAACTCATGATTCCCCTGCCTCAGCCGTGCTGAGTTCTGGGATTAGAGATGTGTGCCACCATGCCCGGCTTACTGTTCCTAGTGTAGAAGTGGCTAAGTAGGGCTTGGTCTGCCTCCACATATGCATCCAGGCAAGTGTGTGGTGACACAAACACTAAATAAATAAATATTTAAATTAAATGAAGACTTGCTCTGGCCACCATTACATCCACCCTGTCCTGACCCGATGAGATCAAAGAACTGTGCCCGCAAGGGATGTCTGATTCCTGCGGTCAGCCATCCAGAAAGACACCCCCTCTGCATCCACTTCCTGCACACTCTCTTCTCTACCTAAGTGGCTGTACCCCTCTACCAACACCTCCAGGCCAGCTACTCAGACATTAGGCACAGGCCAGGCCACTGGAGAATTCCTGAGGTCCACAGACCCCGATATCCCTACCAGCTGAGATCAGGCACCATCTGCCTGCAAAGGAACCACAGTTGCCTGTCTCTACTTCCCCGAGCCAACCGGGAACAGACTGGGGTGACAGCTGATGGGCTCCAAGCACAAGGACATCAGGAAGAATCATCAAACATCATTTCACCCACATTGCATGGTATTTAGCTTCTTAAAAGTCAATATGTGGGCTGGCAAGATGGCTCAGCGGGTAAAGACACTTGCTGCCAGATCTGATGACCGGAATTTGCTCTCCAGAACCCACATGGTGGCAAGAGAGAACTGACTCTCACAAGTTGTCCTCTGACCTCCACATGTGCACGGTGACATGTGTACACATATACAGGTTTTGGTTTTGGTGTTTTCAAGACAGTGTTTCTCTTTGTAGCCCTGGCTGTCCTGGAACTTGCTGTATAAACCAGGCTGGTCTTGAACTCAGAAACTCACCTGCTTCTGACTCCCGAGTGCTGAGATGAGTGGTTTTGGCCACCATGGCCCAGGGTAATTTATGTTTTCAAACCAATAATTTGTCCCCGACCCGCGGGTTCAGTTATTCGTGGAGTGGCGAGGAGGGTCGCGACCTGTGAATAAAGCAATGGGCGAGAGAGAGACAGGGGCCCAGGGAAACATTGTTTGTCAAGGGCCGTTTATTGTAAGCGGGTATCCAAATTTAAAGTGAGCTTCTGGGAGGGCGGGGGGGGGGGTAAGAAGGAATGCAGTGGAAAGTTACAAAATCTTCTGGGCCAGGCCCAAGGACAGCAGGTGTGGAGTGGGGCGATTATTCAGAAGTCGCGATACACCGAATGTTCTCTTTCTCAAGGTCAGGCTGGATCTTTTGTGGTTGCCAGGCAGAAGAATTATCTCAAGTATGCAGACAGCTGTGGCTTTCAGCCAGCAGGGCCTCTCAGCCACTGGGGCAGGTCAGGCAAGGTCCTATGGCTCCTGACAATAATTGATCATTCATTGGACTTCACTGACACTTAGAGGGGTTGAAAGTATTTTCAGGCTCTGGCTAGACTGTGATTTAGGTTATGTGGAATGTGTATGGTGTTGAACAAGTCTTACTTCACCAGCCTCCGTGTGACCACCCCTACAACAGAAGCATTAAACCAGGCATGGCGGCACACATCTGTAATCCCAGTACTCGGGATGGCTGAGGCAGGAGAATCGTGAACTCCAGGCCTGGCTAGGCTACAGAGTGAGACTCTGTCTCAAAGTAAATAAAATAAAAATAAAGCCACAAGTTGGCTTAGTGGGTCAAGATGTTTGCCACAAGGCTGGTGACCTGAGTTCAATCCCTGGGACTCCTACATAGTGGAAGAAAGAACCAACTCCCATAAAGTATCCTCTGGCTTCCACACATGTACAGTAACACACACACACACACACACACACATACACACACACACACACGTAATAGAAAATAAGTATAGAAAGATAAAGCAATTTTTAAAATAAAATTGATGGGAAGATTTACAAATACATAGGATATGGTGGTTTGAATGAGAAATGCCCCATAGGCTCATGTGTTGGAACACTTTGTCCCCAGAAGGGGGCGCTATTTGATGACATAATACAGCATTGCTTAAGGATGTAGTTCAATGGGGTGAGCCTGAAAGTTCGTAGCACCACCCTACCTCCATTTGCTCTCTCTGCTTCCTGTCGCAGTTGAAGATGTGACCTCTCAGTTCTTGCTACCATGCTGCTGCTTGCTGCCGTGCCTTCCCACTATGATGGGTTTTTTTCCTCCTCCACCCCTCGCTCTCTCCTCAGCAGTTCCAATCTGGTACTGGAGGTCTGAAGGTTTCCTGGAGAGCCACTTAGTGCCCATTGAAAAGCTGAGAAGGCTGTATTCCAATGCCAGTGATTGATGGTGGTGGTGGCAACAGTGGTGGCAGCAGAGTAGATGCACTCACAAGCAAGCAGTAAAGGCAAGCAGGCAAAGTAGCACTGCTTTGCCCTCAGACTTTTTTACATCTTTATATCTGGGCTCCCAGCATCAAGTCCTCCCATCTTGGGTAATTCTTCCTGGAATTGCCCTCCCAGACCTCCCAGAAGTTGTCTCAGTGAATTCCAGACCCAGTGAAGTTTGCAAACATGCTGATGAAAAGATAAGCTCTCCAAGAAAACATAATCACACTCCCTATGTATGTATGTAACAACAGGGAATCAAACTACATAGACAAAAGCTGGTGGAAGTCCAGAGAGAAAAAGCTTACGTCACCCATCACAGCTGAATTGCTCAGCATATCTCTCTCATAATCAACAAATAAGGCAAGTAGAAATAAAGTGAGTTATAGTTAAAGGTTATTGTATTTTGTAAAGATTTATTTATTTATTATTCATACAGTATTCTGCCTGCAGGCCAGAAGAGGGCACCAGACTTCATTAGAGATGGTTGCGAGCCACCATGTGGTTGCTGGGAATTGAACTCAGGACCTTTGGAAGAGCAGCCAGCATTCCTAATCTCTGAGCCATCTCTCCAGCCCCTGTTGGTGTATTTTTCACTGTGATCTATACCTGTGTCTGTGTGACAGTGGAAACCAGGTAGGTCAGGCACCCAGTGTTCAGAAGAGGGCACCAGATCCCCTGGAGTTGTGATTGTGAACCACCTGATGTGGGGGTGCTGGGAAGTCAGGTCCTCTGCAAGAGCAGGACACTCTCTTAACTCCTGAGCCATCTCTCCAGCCTCAAGTACAATTTAGTTAAGTTGAGCCAGTATGGTCTGTAGTCCTAACACTCAGCAGACTGAGACACTGTGCTGATGTAAGTTTGAGGCCAGTCTGAGTTCATAGGGAGTTCAAGGCCATCCTGGGTTAGAGTTTGAGAACCAGTCCCTCTTTTTTTTTTTTTTTTTTTTTTTAAGACAGGTTTTCTCTGTGTAGCCCTGGCTGTCCTAGAACTCTCTCTGTAGACCAAACTGGCCTCAAACTCACAGAGATCCACCTCCCTCTGCCTCATGAGTGCTGGGATTAAAGGCATGTGCCACCACCACCCAGCAAACCTGTCCTTTTTTTAAAGGCTAGGATGTACTTCAATGATCCTTTTCCTGGGATCCCCCAGTAAGGGATTGGGAGTGTACTCTGTAGTAAAGCAATTGGCTGGCAGGGGTAAGGGCCTGAGCTCAATCCCCAGCACTACAAAGAAGATGGAATAGATAAATAAAAGGGTGCCATGCCCCACTCTACAGCCTAGATGGAGTACACCGGTCGCCTAAAGCACAGTCTACCAAAACTCACAGGAAAAGAAGCGGAGACTCTCTGTGCGTGTCTGTCTATTAAAGGCATTGAATCAACAGTTAATAACACTCTAAAATAGAAAGCACCAGGCCCAGATGGGTCCACAAACATTTAAGAAAGAAATTACACCAATTCGCTATAATCTCTTCCAGAAATAGGAGCAGAGAGAAAACTGTCTGGGTGGTTTCATGAGAGCAGCGCTATCCCAGTAACAAAACCAAAGCTGATGCGAGGGAAGAGATGTTTGTGCTTCTCTCAAGTGCTATCTACTGGGTAGGAACAGGGTGCCTTGACAGACACCATGTTGTTTGAACTTTCCAGCCACTGGGATCTTAAGCTGAATAAATCTCTTTTCTTCATACATTTTCCAGCAACAAGTGTTTTGTTGTTGTTGTTGTTGTTGTTGTTTTGTTTGGTTTTGTTTTTTGTTTTGTTTTGGTTTTGGTTTGGTTTTTTTTTTTAAGGAATAGGAAACAGATAAGCACTAGAGATCACTGAATAGCCAAGGTGACAGGACAATCCTGAGATCCTAAAATGGCAAATTCTGAGCCCAGCTTTGCCCTCTCCAAAGCATAGACATTGTTGGCTTGTTTCCAAGGCTCTTGGTCTGTCTGTCTGTCTGTCTATTTGTTTTAAGACAGGTCTCATGTGCCAGGCGTGGTGGCGCACACCTTTAATCCCAGAACTCTGGAGGCAGAGGCAGGCAGATCGCTGTGAGTTCGAGGCCAGCCTGGTCTACAAAGAGAGTCTAGGACAGCCAAGGCTACACAGAGAAACCCTGTCTCAAAAAAAAAAAACAAAACAAAACAAAACAAAACAAAACAGTCTTATGTAGCCTCAGAATCCCACCTAGCCCAGAATAATCTTGAATTCCTCACCTTCTTGCCTCTACCTTGCTGAAATTATAGGTGTGCACCACCATGTCCAGTTTTATGTGGTGCTGGGAACAGAACCCAGGCCTTTATGTATGCAGGCAAGTGCCCTACCAAGTGCGCTGCCACTGAAGTCCTTTCTTGGTTGGTTTGTGACAAGCACAGCTGACACAGCTGGAGAAGAGCAGACCTCTTATCGGGCTATCCTGGGCTCCCATATTCCTGCCGATGGGGATATCCTGCTCTGTCCAGAAAACTCAGTGATACACTCAGAGTACAGCAACGTCAGTGGTAGGCTTTGTGTTGTTCCGGCCCCAAACAGACAGAAGGCTGGAGGAGCCATGAGCTGAGTGTTGCTCAAGGAAGTGTTCATCAACTCTCAGAGATGGGAACCAGTTTAGTCATTACAGATCCAGGACAGATAGCTGTAACTCTAGAATAGCCCCACGTCTAAGGGCTGGGACCTGGGGTCGAGTCATGGTACCAGCTGGGCCAGCCCTTTGGTATGGACACCCCAGTGGCTCTTCAGAAGCCTGCTATACAGGTGGGAAGCAGCAACTTAGGTGCCGCACACAACCACTGTCAAGGGACTGCAAGTCCGCTTGAGACTCTATGGTGATTTTTTTGTTTTTCGGGTTTGTTGTTGTTGTTTGTTTTTTGTTGTTTTTGTTGTTGTTGTTTGGGTTTTGTTTTTTCATTTTGTTTTGTTTTCCGAGACAGGGTTTCTCTGTGTAGTCCTAGCTGTCCTGGAACTCTCTTTGTAGACCAGGCTGGCCTCGAACTCACAGATAAGTGCTAGGATTAAAAGCATGCGCCACCACGCCTGCCGCTTTGTCACATGAACAAGACCTAGGGGCCAGAGCAGCAGGAAGAGACTGTAGGCAAAGGAAGGCAGATCCAGGTGTGAACTCCAACGCCCATCCCAGGGCTCACCACACAGCTCCAAGAGCCACCACACCCCAGAGGAATAGAGCCTTGCTCCCACCACTCCCACCCAGGAGCACCCTTAGGTGTACTAGTAACAGAAACCTGGGAGAAGTGAACTCACTACTGTCACTGAGGGATTCTGGATTCTAGGCAGGAGTTCTACCACTAAGTCAGACCCCTAGCTCCTCACTGGTCAGGTGATATAAGGCAGAGCCTGGATGGAGAAACTTCATTGGTGGTGTTGGTGGCCTTTGAACAGTGTATCTTGTCCTGGACACAAACGCACACACACATTCTCTCTCTCTCTCTCTCTCTCTCTCTCTCTCTCTCTCTCTCTCTCTCTCTCTCTCCCCCCCCCCCAAGACTGTGAGTAGAATCAGTCTTTGTTTCTTGAAGTAATTCCTATGGCTATTTCGTCACAGTGACAGGAAGCTGAGTAACACAGTGCCCTGGGCCCTGGGTGAATTTAGCGGGAACGAAGTGTATTAACAGCAACTCGGTAAGCCCTTTCTCATAGGCTATCCGATGATTCGTGCAGGACCTCCTGGTGGTTACAGGCCTGTTCATCCCAGCTACTCGGGAGATGAAGGGGAGAGAATCAAAGCAGAGGGCCATTCTAGACAGTTTAGTGAAACTCTATGTTAAGAATAAAACGTAAAAAGAGAGGTAAAGAGGCAGCCTGGAGATAGAGCACCTCCCTAGAATCCCCTGTCCGTCCCCTCCCCCGGGGTTATAACTACCACATCCTAATAATGCCATTAAATCATGGGTCTATTGCTGTGTTAACCCATTAGTGATGTCACAGCCCACCAGAGCCAATCACTTCTCAGTGATTGAATCCATCAAGTGCGGAACCAATGTTTGGGGGTTGGGGGGTTACCCTTGATATTTGATATATCAAAAGAGATAATGGCCCAGATGGAAGAAGTAATGTTGCTGTCTTGTTATATTTCTTTCTTTCCTTCTTTTTTAAGATTTATTTATTATGTATACAGTGTTCTGCCTACATGTGCACCTGCATGCCAGAAGAGGGCATCAGATCTCATTATAGATGGTTATGAGCCACCATGTGGTTGCTGGGAACTGAACTCAAGACCTCTGGAAGAGCAGCCAGTGCTCTTAACCTCTGGAGCCATCTCTCCAGGTCCCTTGTTAGGTTTCTTTTTGCTGTGATAAAATTCCCACTCAAAAGCAACTTGGGGAAGAAAAGGATTTACTTCCGCTTACAACATGGAGGGACTTCAGGACAGACACACATGCAGGGTGGCAGGAACATGGAGACAGAAACCGAAGCAGAAGCCATGGAGGGACACTGTCTGCCTCCGGTTTGCTCGTTGTTTTCTTACAGAACCAAGGACCACCCATCTAGGAATGGCACCGCCCACAGTGGGCTGGGCCCTCTCCCATCAATCATTAATCAAGTAAACGCCCTACAGAATTGTCTACAGGCCAATGCGGTGGAGGCTGTTCCTCAGTTGAGATTCCTTCTTCCAGATAGAATCTACGTTTGTCTCGAATTGACAAAAACCAAGGAGTACAGCTGGTGACAACGATCCAATCCACAGTGCTTCGGGACCGAGTGGCCTCTGCCTGCGTAGCATCTCCAGACAGGTGGTTTCCCAGGACAGGGCGGGTACCTCCAGCGAACCAGAGCCCTATCGGCATCCTGGCACTTTGTCAAAAAGTATGAGAAAGGTTGGTGCCTGTGGTCAGGCTCCCACCAAATCTCACGTTATGTAGTGAGCTCCTCCCTTCCTCAGAATCCCTCGGGTCTCCCTGTTGCCCTCAGGATAGTGTGTCAGACACAAGGAAGGGGACCCAAAACCAGGAATAAAGAAGGATCCAGAGAGATCCTGAGAATCTCAAAAAAAAAAGACCCACTGGCCAAACAAGAGTTCTTCCCACATTTCCCTCCCTTCTTTAAAAAGGCTGGAGAACAAGGCTTGGTGGTCAAGAGCGCTTGCAGTTCTTGCCGAGGACCTGGGTTCAGTTCCTTGGGCACCTGCACTGCACTGTGAAGAGACACACACACACACAAACACACATACCACACACACACACACACACACACACACCAGAGACAGACACAGAGACAAAGACAAAAAAAGGGAGAGGAGGGTGGGATGGAGGGAGGGAAAGAGACAATAAATAAAAATGAAAATAAAAAAATAAAATGAAACAGACTTAAGGAGACACCCAGCCAACTTGGCTCTCTGTCCCCAGCTTCTCAACTCTAGCCTCCCTGGGCTGTCACCAGCCTCTGTGACATCATCCCCCTAGCTAGGTGGACCCCACTGCCTTGGAAGCTGAGCTGATGCCCACTTCCATATCAAGTGTTCTCCACTCTGGCTACTTGTAAATTAAGTTATGTACGTACATACGTGTGTGTGTGTGTGTGTGTGTGTGTGTGTGTGTGTGTGTTTAAACTCCCAAAGCCCATCCCCAGTGACATACTTCCTCCAGCAAGTCCGCATGTCCCAAACCTTTCCAAACAGTGCCACTTACCGGGGACCAAGTGTTCAAATACAGGAGCCTATAGGGGACACTCTCATTCAAATCACCACACATAGCTGTGGGTTACTTTGGCCCCAGGAGACCGTGGAAGCTGCCACCACGCAAAGACAGGCCTTGTAACACAGGAAACCATCTATATAAATGGCTCTGGACAGATGACCACTAGGTCAAGCCAAATATGGACTGAGGATGGCCTGTAAAAGAAATAATCTCATTTTCCCCACCCTACCTCATCCTGAGCACATCTCTAGAAGTCACTGTGTCGGGTCACATGTCAACATCTCAGGTCATGGGTCTCTGTGTCAGTGGATGTCTTAGTCACCCACAGACCTGGCAGGAAGTATCTTAGGGCTTCCTATTCCGTAGGCATAGAAGTGAACTTGCGAACAGTTTGTATTTCTATTATTATTATTATTATTATTATTATTATTATTATTATTATTATTATTATTATGATGATGATGATGATGATGTATACAATGCTCTGCCTGCGTGTACACCTGCAGGCCAGAAGAGGGCACCAGATCTCATTATAGATTGTTGTGAACCACCATGTGCTTGCTGGGAATTGAACTCAGGACCTCTGGATGAGGAGTCAGTGCCCTTAACCTCTGAGTCATCTCTCCGACCCCTCCTCCACCCCCAGTTTGTATTTCTAGCAAGTTTTCCATGATGTTGGTGAGGAAGGGATGGCAAAGTCTTCCAACCCTGGCTGCCAATTTGCAATTATATGGGGAACTAAAAAAAAAAATTGTTTTTTAAGTGGGGTATCGTAGGCATAAGGTTACTGTGTAGTTTTAATGCTCTCAATATTGTGTAAACACTACACCCCAATTGTCCCCTGATATGTCAATAAAGCAGCTCACAGCCAGCTGATGAACAGGGGAGAGAATAGGGCTGGACTTCCTGGAGCCAGGGGAGGAGGAGATAGGACAAGAAGCAGGGGGTTTAGCCATGGGTCGAGATCCAAGGAAGATCAGCAGGAAGGAACTGGAGGAGAGGAAAAGCTACAAAGTGCAAGTATTGCTGGGAGTAAGACAAAATAGCATAGAGGGTTAAGGAAAGACTTAAACTGCTCAAGACTGTGTTGTGAGGCCTTGTACTATAAAGGAGTTTCTATTATTTGTGTACTAGCTGGGTTAAGAACTAAGCTAAGAGAAACAAACGCTGTTTTATAAAGCTAACTTCAGCAGAGTATTTATTCAATATGGCCACATTTGGAAGAGGCACAGAAAGATCCAGTAACCCACTCAGGTCCTGACATGAAGTTTAGGTTTAAAGAGAGGGGCAAGAAGTTTGCATTGGGACAGGTAAAGGTGCTGGCTGTCAAGCCTTAACGACCTGTACTCCATCCCTGGAACTCACTTGGTAAAAGAAGAGAAGGGAGTCTTGAAACTTGACACGCATGCCACGGCACCTGTGCGCGCGCGCACACACACACACACAGAGTTAATTAAATAATTCATTAATTTAATAATTAGGTTTTCATAACTAAGCAAGCCTAATCCAAGGTAAGGTGTGCCCATCATTGACCCAGACACACTCACAGAGGGAAAACAAAAACGAAAACAAAAAAAAACAACATTGAGAGCTGGAGAGATGGCTCAGAGGTTAAGAGCATTGTCTGTCCTTCCAGAGGTCGTGAGTTCAATTCCCAGCAGCCACATGGTGGTTCACAGTCATCTATAATGAGATCTGGTGCCCTCTTCTGGCCTGCTGGCTCACATGCAGGAAGAATACTGTATAAATAAATAAATAAATAAATAAATAAATAAATCTTAAAAAAACAAAAACTACATTGAACTTTTCCGAGGCCATGATTCTGATACCTAAAGACTTCCCACTAAGCTCAACTTCTTTAAGATCCAGCCACCAATCAGCATACCACGATGAAGAACAAACTTCCAACACACGAGCCCTCAGATACAAACTATAACCAAATCACTAGTGATGCTTTGTTTTGTTTTGTTTTGTTTTTGCAAACAGTCCTCAAGTCAAGTTGCTGGCACAAGTCACAATTTGAAAAGCCCTAGGAGAAAGAGCTATCCAGTTTAAAATTATATCACCAGCCATATGTAAACTTGACTACAAAGATAAAAATTTTTAAAAAGTATCGGGGTATCACGGTGTTCTGTACTGCCAGGCCTTGGGGAGGTGAATGCAGGAGGATTGGGAACCCAAAGTCATTATCAGCTAGTGAGTTTGAGGGCAGCCTGGGCTACATGAGACCCTGTCGAGGGAAGATAGCTCAGTGGTTAAGGTGCATTTCACACAAGCAGGAAGTATGAAGGCCAGAGTTCGAGTCCCGAGGATACATATAAATTCCTTGAGGGAAGTTTGAAGATATAGTTTAGTGGTAGAGCATTCGCTTAGCATGAACAAGAGCCTGGGTTCAACCCTCATACCACCGCCAAAGAAAAACCACACACACACAATTTTTGGTCAGGTGTGTTTTGATCCCTGCACACAGGAGCCAGAGGCAGGCGGATCTCTGTGAGTTTGAGGCCAGCCAGAGATATATAACAAAGAGACCTTGTCTCAAAACAAAACTAGATCCTCACGAACACGACAGGCCACCTATTGAAGGGGCCCTAGCCAGCTAGAGTGTGACAGGCACCTTGCTAAAAACCATTAAATTACATTCCTAAAACTAGCCACAAAGGTCTAATTATTCCCTTATTTTGCTACCTCCTCCTCCTGAGGCTGCCTAGCAAGGTCCTGCTATCAAAATATTGAAGTCCAGCAATCAAAAGCCCCCTTTGGCTCACCTAATTAACATGCCACGTTAAAATTAAACACCTCATCCTACCACGGGGTTTCCCCCTATGTACCTTTATGAACTGCCATTTGCCTATGGGCCATGCCTGTCTCCCCTCTATCCAGGGGCAGTCCTCTGTCCCACTCCAGGACAGATACCCCTCCCCCCTCTCCCTTCTCCCTCACCCTCCCTCTCTCTCCTGTCTTTGTCTCTTATTCCCCTGCCCTCTGTGCCTCTGGGGCAAATAAATCTTTGTGCTGAGAACTTGGTCTTGGGGGTTCTGAGCTGATACTGTTCCTTTCACCTATAATTCCAGTACTCCCTCAAAATGTACACATAGGGTGATCTCAGCGCTGGCTGGCTGGCTAGCTCAGTCCCATGGCATGGCTGAGCTCAAGTGAATAAGATGAAAAGTGATCAAAGAAGGTCCCTGCCATCAAACTCAGGCTTCCACATACTCACACAGAAGCACATATATACACATGTATATACATACCATACACACACGTACACACTTAAAAAAAAAACATTAAAATTGTTGAGGGGGCAGAGGAAAGAACTCAGTGCTCAAGAGGCAGGTGAGGTGACTCACAACTGCCAGGAACTCCTGCTGTAGCGGATATGATGTCTCTCTCTCTCTCTCTCTCTCTCTCTCTCTCTCTCTCTCTCTCTCTCTCTCTGGCCTCCACAGATTCCTGCATGTGTACACACATACCAGCCCACAGATAAACACACATACTCATAAACGACAAATGAAAGTTAAATCTTAAAGAACATGAAGCCGGGTGCGGTGGCACACACCAGTAATCCCAGCAATCAGGGAGCCAGAAGCAGGCAAATCTCTGTGAGTTCGAGGCCAGCCTGGTCTACAAAGCCAAGGCTACACGGAAAGTCCCTGTCTCAAAAAAGCAAAAGACAGGCCTGGAGAGATGGCTCACTGGTTAAGAGCACTGTCTGCTCTTCCAGAGGTCCTGAGTTCAATTCCCAACAACGACATGGTGGCTCACAGCCATCTATAACGTGGTCTGATGCCCTCTTCTGGCCTGCAGGTGCACATGTAGATAGGGCACTCATATACAGAAAATAAATGTCTTTTTAAAAAGAAAAGAAAAGCTGGGCATGGTGGCGCATGCCTTTAATCCCAGCATTTGGGAGGCAGAGTCAGGCGGATCACTGTGAGTTCGAGGCCAGCCTGGTCTACAAAGTGAGTCCAGGATGGCCAAGGCTACACAGAGAAACCCTGTCTCGAAAAATACCACAAAAAAAAAATCTTAAAGAAAATGAAAACTAGGTAGTGTTATTAATTTCAACAATGTAGTTTATTTAACCTAACATGTCACATATTATCATTTCAAGAGGCAATCAAAAATTGTAAAATGTATTTGTGCAATCCCTTACATTATTTTCCCGTACGGAGTCTTTGAACTCCCAGGCACGTTTTGCACTCACCACAGACTTCAACTTCAATCGACTCTAGTAGAGCTGAGTGTAGACTTGACGACTTTGCATAACTAAATTGCTTCCGAGTGACATGGCCACCTTGCCTTGGCTGAACAGAAGACAGACAGCCTGTGCTTTTTCAACTGAAAGTTTCCCGTCCTGAAAACCAACTTGCTCTCAGGGGAAAGAGAACAATTGGTTGACTTCTTTTCTTCACGCTTGGATACTTCTCAGCATCTCAATGCTATACCAGCTTCTAAACGTAAAGGGGTTAAAATAACGCTGAGTGAGCAGGGTGTGGTGGCGGACACCTTTAATCCCAGCACTTGGGAGGCAGAGGCAGGAGGTTCTATCTCTGTGAGTTCGAGGCCAGCCTGGTCCACAAAGAGAGTCCAGGACAGCCAAGGCTACACAGAGAAACCCTGTCTGGAAACAACGCAAATCAATGCTGAATTATAATGTCTGTTGGTCATGGCCATAAGCTACGAGAGGGATCCTGTCTCAAAGGGTTAGGAGCTGGGCGCGGCGGCATAGACCTGTAATCTCAGCACTCTGGGAAGCAGAGGCAGGTGGATCTCTGAGAGTTGGAGGCCAATCTATTCTACAAAGCAAGTCCAGGACAGTCAGGGCTACACAGAGAAACCCTGTCTCAAAAAATATATAAACAAATAAAAATCAAGGGGAGGGATATAGCTCCGTGGTAGATGCCATGATTCTTCCAGTGTGCGGATCTGGAAGTGGAGCTCAGTGGTAGAGCACCTGCCTAGAATCCCCCAGTGAGGGGCTGGGTGTGACTCAGTGGTAGAGCACCTGCCTAGAATCCCCCAGTGAGGGGCTGGGGTGTGGCTCAGTGGTAGAGCACCTGCCTAGAATCCCCCAGTGAGGGGCTGGGGTGTGGCTCAGTGGTAGAGCCCCTGCCTAGAATCCTCCAGTGAGGGGCTGGGGTGTGACTCAGTGGTAGAGGTCGTGCCTAGAATCTCCCAGTGAGGGGCTGGGGTGTGGCTCAGTGGTGGAGCACCTACCTAGAATCCCCCAGTGAGGGGCTGAGGCACATCTTAACTGTAGAGAGCTTGCCTAGAACCATTTAGGGAAAGCCTAGAAGCATGGCTCAACAATAGAACACTTGCCTAGAATCTTCCAATGAGGGGCTGAGGGCACCCCCCCTTTGCATCACTCAGTAGGATGTGCTTTATTTAACTCCAGCCCCTCCCCCGAAAAAAAACCTCAGAAACCTTTATATGAAGATCCAATATCTGTACACACATCGCACCCCACGAGTAAATCATAAATTCTGGCGACAGAGTAACCTCTCCTTACAGTGTGCAATTCTCAGTGCCCTTCTGGATTCTCAATTGGCTTTTATGCTAGTCGTGTCCTGCAAAATTGATTTCACCATCCTCTTGCAGGTCACAGCCTGCAGACTGGAAAATACTAATTTGGCCCACTGGGAACAAAAGTCAGAAAACCAGCCAAATCCTGATTGGAGCTCTGTTTGCTTTGTTTCGTCACCTATTGGTTGTTTTATGATGCTGTGCCTATGGGCACAATTCCTTTTTTTTTTTTTTTTTTTTTTTTTTTTTTTTTTTTTTCTTTTCTTTTCACTGTGCCATTCTGACTGACTGATACCCAGTTACCCTAACCCTCACTCTAACCATAGCTTGTGTTCCTTTTCAGGGCCCTGAATGCATTTGGGGGAGGAAAAGAGGTGTCTTGAAATGTAGCCCAGGCTAGCCTTGAACTCTTTTTATTCAATGACTTGGTTTTTTTTTTTTTTTTTTTTTAACGTGTATTGATGTTTTGCCTGCACATATGTCTGTGTGAGGGTGCCAGATCCTCTGGAGCTGAAGCTACAAATAGTTATGAGCTGCCATGTGGGTTCTGGGAATTGAACCCAGGTCCTCTGAGAGAACAGTCGGTGTTCTTAACCACTGAGCCATCTCCCCGGCCTTTGAACTTTGTATGTAGCTGAGGATGACCTTGAACTCCTGATCCTCTATCTCCCAAGTTCTGGGATTATTACTATGTACCACCAAGATGGCCTCTTGGATGCACTCCTGTCTAGGCTTTCTAACCCTGCAGCCCATTGCAAAGGTATCAACATACACATGCATGTGTTCCCTAGATATTGAACGAGCAGCCTTCCCAGTTGCTGTTGCTAATAGTAAGAATACAGCAAAGAACAGACAGACCTAAGGCCCTTTTCGTTTCTATTACGTTTACTTAATGAGAACAAGCGTGTGTGTGTGCGCGCGCGCGTGCACCTGCGCGTGTGTGTACGTGCATGTATGTTTGTGCACGTGAGTGTGCACATGCATGTGTGTGCGAGCATGTGTACGTGTGTGCACGTGCAAGGGTGTGTGTGTGTGTGTGTGTGTGTGTACACATGTGTGTGTACATATGGGACCTAGAGAAAAACTCTAGGGAGTTGTTTCTCTCTTTCCACCAAGTGGGTCAGACCATCAAGCTTGAAAACAAGTTCCTTTACCTGCTGAGCCATCTCACCAGCCCCCAAAATAATTGCTTTTATGGAACAGAGATTTTTAGAGATTGTTAGACAAGCCTTTTATCTTATTCCTTTAAGTTAGTTTGGGTTCTTTGGTTTGTTTTCTTTGAGACAGATCCTTACTATGTAGCCCCAGTTTGCCTGGAATTCGCTACATCCCCAAGCTGGTCTTCTACTGACAACAATCCTCCTGCCTCCACCTCCAAGCACTGAAATGCAAATGTGTGCCATCCTGGCCAGTGTTTTGTTTTATTTATTTACAGTCTTGGGCAAGCACTCTACCACTACATACACCCCTAGCTTGAAACATAGATTCTGCACGGTCTCTCAGGTGTGGTAGAGGCACACACACCCTCAAGCCGAGAACTTGAGAGGTACAAGCAGGAAAATCAAGAGTTCTGGTCTAGCCTGGGCTACAGGAGATCCAGTCTCCAAAAATTGAGAAAATGAAAATAAGAGCTGAAGAAACGGCAGGGCCGTGCTCAGCAGTCATGCCACGACCACCTATAATTTCAGGCCCATGAGATCCATTACCTCTTTCTGGCCTTCTAAGACACACATACCCCCCAACCGGGGCACAACATATATACACAAAGACACAGATACACATAAATAAAAATAAAAACAGATTATTTTCTAAAGTAACTCAGGGGCCAGAGAGGAGGATTAGTGGTTAAGAACACCGGCGGCTTTTCCAGCGGTTCCAGGGTTCTGCTCCCAGCACCCACAAAGCAGCTCATAAACATCTGTAACTTGGCACACACACCTGTAATCCCAGCACTCGGGAGGCAGAGGCTGGCGGATCACTGTGAGTTCAAGGCCAGCCTGGTCTACCAAGTGAGCAAAGGCCACACAGAGAAACCCTGTCTCAACAAAAAGGAAAAAAAAAATCTGTAACTCCAGTTCCAGAGGGTTGGACACACTCTTCTGAACTCCCTGGGCACCAAGCATGCCTGTGACACACATATACATGTGTACAGACAGACAGACAGACAGACATACAGGCAAAACACCTACATACACAAAATAATGTTTTTTTTTTTAAAACAAGTTTTTAGTTGAAAGTAAAGAAAAAGAAGGTTGGGCATGCCTCAGTTGCTAAGAGCGTTTGTATAGTGTGTTACGAAGCCCACCGCCACCAGGGCATAAACCAGATGTGGCACGGGACACCTGTAATCTCAGCACTCAGGGACGGAGGCAAAAAGACAGGAAGTTCAGGGTCACCCTCGACTACATGAAGAGTTTAAGACTAACATGAAATAAATGGGCTCTGTCTCAAAAACAGAACAAAAATGGAGCGATCAATTATTTATGTAAATTACGTGTTTTTCTGTGTGCGTGCACGTGCTGTCCCGTGTGCAAATTCAGAGGACAACGTACAGGATTTGGGGCTCTCTCCTTCCAAGATCTGGCCCAGGAGCTCGAACTCGGGTCATCGGGCTTAGCAGCAAATGTCTTTACCCACCGAGCCACCTCCAAGGCCTAATCTTTAGTAAAATAAAAGCAAAAGAGGGGTGGTCAGATTATGAGACCTGCTCAGGGTTCTGGGGCTCACACCCTTTTTGTGGGAATGAGCAGCCATAATAAGCCCCTATCTGACAGAGGGGACTGAGAATGTGAGATTGACCAGCAGGATTTTCTTCCTCAGCAATTTGCCTCCGCAGGTAGGCTTTGACCCACCACATCTCCAAAGCACTCTGCCAAAGGGCAAAAGCACTAGTCAGTAACTTTAACCTAGAGGATTTCAAAACCTAGTCAGCCATGAAAGGTGGGGGGTTGGGGTGGTGGTGGTGGTGGTGGAGATATTTGCTGATCAGGCCCCCATACAGCACGCCAAGTTTGGGGTTAGAAACACTGAGAATGACTCTCGTTCAGATTAAGGTCGGCTCTCCACCCCCGCCTCCCCCGCACCCTCCTCCCCTCCCCCCCCCTCCCCGGAGATCCACAGTTACTTCAGCAGCTTTGCACCCATGATCGGGGAGACCCGGGTCCTGGTTTCCGTGCCTGCCTTATCTCTCTCCTCCTTCACATTTTCCGCAGCAACAAAGCCAAACACGCTACCGTGGGGGCTTTCACGCTTCCGTGCGTTTGGACACGGTGTTCCTTCTGCCTGGAAGGCCGCGCAGCTCTCCCTCTGAGGGCCCTCCCCTCCCCCTGCCTGCGTGCTCTCATTCAGCCCTCAGCACCCTTCCCCAAGGAACCCAGCACCCTAACTATATCTAACCCAACCGTTCTTTGGCTTTGGCTTCCCCGCACGACAATCACCAATTCCTCTAAATCTCTCTTCTGCCAGGCTCAGGCCTTCTCCAACGCTGGAGTTGTTTGTGGAGGAAAAGGGTTCTCGCTTGACACCCCAAAGAAAGAGCCTAATCCTGAGTGCGAGCGATGACAGAGCACGCCTCTAAGCTTAAATCGGCTCCAAATTCCCTATATGTCCAATCGGGTTCCTCTCTGTCCCTGGGGAACCCCGAAATCTTGCATTCCGGGTGCACCCATTGCGCAGCAGCCCAGCCCCCTTGGCTTGACATCAGCAAGCTGGAGTAGTGGGGGGGGGGGGGTGAAGGGCCGCGTAAAAGCATGCGCGTGGACTACAAATCCCGAAAGGCATCGCGTAGCCCTGCGGCCAGCGCCTGCGCAGCACGGGCCCGGCGTTTGAGTGGCAAGTTGTTTGTTACAGCGAACACCAGCTGCTGCTGCGCCGGGCGCCGCGCTCCGCCGGGCGCTGTTTGCTTGTCCACCCCGTAGCTCGCTGCACCCCGCAGGTCCTCCCCAGGCCTCCTTTTTTATTGCAACTTGCCAAGCTTCCTTTTTCTGGATCGAGTACGAATCAGCCTAGCACCGAGCTCCCGGTCCCCTTCCTTGGGCCGGTTGCCCCACAGCTTGGGGCGCGCAGGGGGCGGGGGCCGCGGCTCGTCCCCGTCCCCTTCCCCCCCCCCCCCCCACAAACTCGGGCCACCGCGGATGATCCGCCGTGGAGGAGCCCTAGGCGGACGATGGAACTGCACATTCTCGAACACCGGCTGCAAGTTGCCAGCGTCGCCAAGGAGAGTATCCCACTCTTCACCTACGGCCTCATCAAACTTGCCTTCCTGTCTTCCAAGACCAGGTGAGAGAGAGTATGGGGCAAGGGGATGGGGGGGGGGTGCACATGGTACCCGCCCCGGGACAGACAAAGAGGCGCACCCCGGGGGACGCGGTGCAAAACAACTTCATCCTCCTACCACCCACCCCCGGGATCTCTGCCATCCTCCTGCATCGGACAAAGCCACCCCTGTGCTCTTTAGCTGGGGGGTCCCCTCCACCCAGATCCCCCACCTTATTGCCCCTCCAAGTGCTGCCACCAACACCCAACCTCTTCCCCCTCCCAATCTCAGTTCCTTCCCTGAGATTCCGAGTAATCCCCCCAAATGGCCTCTGTGATGTATCCGTGAATGAATGAATGAACGAATGAATGAATGAAAAACAGGTGTGGGGACCCGGAGGTGGAAATTAACAAACTAAACACGCCCCATCCCCCATCCATCCACCACCACCAGCACCACTCCCCTCCTCCCGGTTGAGCCGGCCCCCCTGTAGCCACGGGCAAGCGGGGAGGGATGGCGCTGAGCTTCGTCTACCCCAGAAAAGAAAAATCATAAAATCATTAGTAGATGTTTATCTTCAGGTGCCTGCGAGGGGAAAAGAGGTGCAGGCAGCCGGGAGGGGGAGGGGCTGCAGGGCCAGGGTCGCCGATTTCTTTTTTCTTTTGGGGGTCCAGAGAAGTGGGAGGGAGGGGGAATTTTGAACCATAGAAGGGGGAGGAGCTGGCGTGTTTATGGATCTGCCTGGAAGCTGGGCTTGGGTGTTGCAGGGGGAAAAAAATAGTGGAAGGCCTTGGGAAGTAAGAAGAAAAAGAAAAAAAAAATTTTTTTTATCTTGGATTTTTTTTTTCCCCGTTGCTACATATATGTCTTTGACTTCCTAAACTCCTATTGGGTTACCTTTCTTTTAATTGCCCATTTCCCGCTGTGCAGTGGGGACTGGAGCAAGCAAGCTCCTGTCAACTTAAACCCCTCATTCACTTAGCATTATGATGGGTCTGGTTTGTAGGGGGGTTTTAAGACAAAGATTCTCCAAGCTCCCTGCCAAAGGAATAAATACATTCTAGGTCAAAATTAAGTTAAATTGACAGCAAACACACCCCCTCCCTCCATCCCTCCCTCCTTCCCTCTCTCTCTCTCTCTCTCTCTCTCTCTCTCTCTCTCTCTCTCCCTCTCTCCCTCTCCCCCTCCCTCCCTCCCTCCCTCCTTTCCCATGTTGTCTTGTGTCCTAGGTTGGGCTCCCGGGAAAGGGCCTGTTAAAAGTTCTTGCTTTGGAACCTGACTTCAATGTTGGTCAGGGCTCTTGTTTACAAAAATGAAGCCTGCTAGGTAGCTTTGGGTCTGTTTACTTTCTTCTGGGAGAGCTGTTATATATCTGTGGGGACCAGAGGTTTGGAATCCTTAGCTCCCTTGTTCCTTGGATGGACTCAGGTAAATCATTAAACGGGTCATTTGAAAACAAAGCTAACAGCTCAGATTCTGAACAAGTTAACCCCCTCCCAAGTGCAAAAACCCCCTCTCAGGTCAACACCTTTTAAAACCTACAGCCACTTGCCCTCTGCCCACCCTCAGGGCAATCCCCAGAACTCAGTCGGGGGAGGGGGAGGGGAGGAGGAACAGATTGCCAACCTCTGGCATCCTCAACAGCTCCTGACAGCCCCCCCCCCCAACCCCACTTCTTTCTTTCTTACACTGGAGGAAAGAGGGCTTTGGGGGTAGACTTTTTATTATTATTATTATTATTATTATTATTATTATTATTATTATTATTATTATTTTAGAAAGACAAGAGAAAGGCTAGCTCTGTCCATTCCCTGTGCCTTGATGAAGGAACTGGCCTTTTTTCCTGGGCATCCCTTCTGTACCACTGCTGGGGGCCAAGTTGAAGGTCTCCAAATAGAGGCCCTGAGACAAGCTCATACTCGCCTACCTGACCACAGGGACACCTTGTCACCTTGTAGGGTGGGTATCCTTCCTCCCTCCCAGGATAGGCCCCAAGTGACGGGGTCCAGTTGCAAGATGACTCAGAGGTCAAAGGTCAACTCCTTGTCTCCAGGCTCTGACTCTAGAAACCGCTGAGTATAGTTGGTCTGAGGCTCACAAGCTGCTGACCTTATGCACTCTGAGCTCAGGCGTGGCTTGGTGTTGGACTCGGTCCCAGTGACCCAGGTAGGTCACTGTCCTTTCCCTTCTCTCTCTTTGTCCCTCTGTGAAATGGACATAGCACAGCCAGGACCACTTTTTTTTTTTTTTTTTTTTGGACTTTTCCAGACAAGGTTTCTCTGTAGCTTTGACTGTCCTGGACTAACTTGTAGACCAGGCTGGCCTTGAACTCACAGCAATCCACTTGCCTCTGCCTCCCGAGTGCTGGGATTAAAAGTGTGCGCCACCACCACCCGGCTTCACTCCTTTTTTTTTTTTTTTTTCCAAGGAGCAGCTTGCTGGGGGACGGGTCATTCAGTGTATGTAAAAACAGCCGTGTCTCAAAAGGAACAGTAGCTGTGTGGCTATTAAGTTATTCACAACAGTAAGCCTGCAGGTAGTAATTCCTAATTCTTCTCCCCCTGCTCCACAGGGATCCATATTCCTGTTAGCACCCACCTCCCCAAAACATCTTACTGCTTATTTAAAAAAAAAAAAACAAGAAACATGTCAATAGCTCTTTCTACAGGGCCAAGTCCTTGCTGTGGCATTCAAGGCCTTTTGGGGAACCCGGAACCAAAATCCTTGTCTTTAGCCATTCCCCCTCCAAGCAGATATACTAGTAACACCCACTCGCCTGCTTTCTCTACTTTCTTCCCACCTGTACATTGTTCATCTCTTCCCGGAATATCCGCTCCACCCCTGTCAATTCCACATCAGTCTTCTAGATTAGTGACGTTGCCCTAACACCTCCCCAGGCACTCCCCTGCCTCCACCTCCTAGCAGACTTAGTCACTTGCACGCACACACACACACACACACACACACACACACTCCCGCAGGTGTCTCCTTGGGGTAAGGGATGCAGGAAACAGAATAACTCCGGAAGACACTCACTCGGCTCTTGGGTGCAGCTGAGGCTGAGGGATGTAGAGATAGGCTGCCCCTCCCTTTGTAGAGCTGAGCGCCCAGGCCAGGGAAGGAAAGAGACAGTTGAAATCTGAAGTCAAGAAACATGGTAAAGCAGCCGGGCAGTGGTGGCGCACGCCTTTAGTCCCAGCACACAGCGAGGCAGAGACAGGTGGATCTCTGAGAGTTCGAGGCCAGCCTGGTCTACAAAGAGAGTTCCGGGACAGCCCAAGGCTACAAAAAGAAACCCTGTCTCGAAAAACCGAAAAAGGGAAGGAAGAAAGAACGAAAGGAGAGAAAGAAAGAAAGAAAGATGGCCAAGCGAAGTAGTAGAAAGGAGGCCCAGGCCTGGAGAGATGGCCCAGCAGTCAAGACTGCTTGTTGGCTCTTACAGAAGACCTAGTTCGTTTCCCAGAACCACCGTCAGGTTGCTCAGCTACTCCGGTAACTACAGCTCCAAGAGATATAGTGCCCTCTTCTGGCTTCTGCAGGTACCTCCACTCACATGCACATACCCACACTGAGCCAGTGCTTTACCACTGAGCCACACCCCAGCCCCTCACTGGGGGATTCTAGGCAGGTGCTCTACCACTGAGCCACACCCCCAACCCCTCACTAGGGGATTCTAGGCAGGTGCTCTACCACTGAGCCACACCCCAGCCCCTCACTGGGGGATTCTAGGCAGGTGCTCTACCACTGAGCCACACCCCAGACCCTCACTGGGGGATTCTAGGCAGGTGCTCTACCACTTAACCACACCCCAGCCCCTCACTGGGGGATTCTAGGCAGATGCTCTACCACTGAGCCACACCCCAGCCCCTCACTGGGGGATTCTAGGCAGGTGCTCTACCACTGAGCCACACCCCAGCCCCTCCCTGGGGGATTCTAGGCAGGTGCTCTACCACTGAGCCACACCCCAGACCCTCACTGGGGGATTCTAGGTAGGGGCTCTACCACTGAGCCACACCCCCAGCCCCTCACTGGGGGATTCTAGGCAGGTGCTGTACTGCTGAGCCACACCCCAGCCCTCACTGGGGGATTCTAGACAGGTGCTGTAGATATAAATATATATGCATAATGTTGAATAAAGAAAGAGTGGAAACTGAAGATCGGCTAAGGCAGCCTGGGAGCCTACCTGAAGGAGGAGGCTTTAGATTATATGCAGTATCTTAGTAGGAGTTAGGCAGGAAAAGGGAATCCAGTCTATGGATAAATGACATACACAGGGAATGACAACTCAGTGACAAAGATTTTATAAAGAAAGAACTTGGGTCCTAGGGATTAACTTGCTCAAGGTCATAAGATAAGTGATAGAGCCCAAGATTTGGGTCTACACCTGTGTGGATTCAGCTATTTCAGCCAACACGGGCTAAAAAGGAGGCTCATGGTCAATAGTGCCACCAGCCCTTCTGTTTGCAGTGTGCTGTTCAGAAAGATTCACGAACACAGGATCAAACCACTGACCTTCATGTGTTCCTTTGTGCCCCCTTTCTCTTTTACAGCACTGAGGATTGGATTCAGGGCCTCCTGCATAGAAGGCAAGCACAATGTAGCACTGAGCCACATCCCTAACCCCTCACTGGGGGATTCTAGGCAGGTGCTCTACCACTGAGCCACATCCCAGCCCCTCACTGGGGGATTCTAGGCCAGTGCTCTACCCCTGAGCCACACCCCAGCCCCTCACTGGGGGATTCTAGGCAGGTGCACTACCACTGAGCCACACCCCCAGCCCCTCACTGGGGGATTCTAGGCCGGTGCTCTACCACTGAGCCTCGGCACCAGCCACTCAGTGGTGGTGGGGAAGGGGGTCTAGGTACCTGCTATCTAGGCTGATCTCAAACTTAGGTTAACTGCCCTTTTCTAGCTTTTAAGTGTAGGAAGAAAGCTTCCACCCTGGCTTAAGCTGTATGATATACCTAGATTTATCTATCTTACTTTCACAGCTAAGTTTCTTCATCTTTTCACAATACATGGCTAAGTCAAGTGTCACTTTTAGAGCTAGGGGATGGCTCAGTTGGTAAAGCAAGCATGACTGAGTTGGGACCCCAAGCACTTATATTTTTAAAAATATGGGGCGGCACGGGGCGCGCTAGAAGCTAGAGAGATGGCTCAGTGGCGAAGAAAACATGCTGCTATTGCAAAGGACCCGAGTTCAATTCCCAGCAGCTACATTAAGTGGTTCGCAACCACCTGGAACTCCTGCTCCAGGGGATCCAATGCTGTCTTCTGACCTGCAATCATGTATACACACACACACACACACACACATGATTTACAAAAAAATAAAACCTTAAAAGAGGGGGAAATGAACTTCAGATTTAGGAGAGACTCTGTCTCAGAAAAGGAGGGAGGGCAGGGAAGGAAAGAGGGCATAGGAAACAATGGAAGAAGATAACCCGATGTCAACCTTTGGGGGTCTCCGTGTGGACATGTACACCCACATGCAGCCACATGTGCACATGAAAGAGGGACTTCTATCGTTGTATCCAGTATGGTGTGGGAAGTCGAGGTGTGCCAGCTGACTTCTCTCAGAGCTATGACAAAACACCTGACAAAAAAAAGCTGGAAGAAAAGGGTTACTTTGGCTCACGGTGTGACAGTACAGCAGGGGAAGGCTCGGTGGCAATCATCTCCAGGAACATTGCTAATACTCCTCACATCCTGGCAGAAAGGGAAGCAGAGGACAAACAGGAAGTGGGAGCCCAGCTACATAAGCTTACAAGGCATGCCCACAGTGACTCACTTCTTGCAGTAAGGCTCCTCCGTACCTAAAGGTTCTTCAACCTCCCAGAACATTGCCAGGGACTCTGTTCAAGGGCCGAGTGTTCAAGCCTATGGGGGACATCTTACAACCAAATCTCGTAAATCTTATAAAATGCAGTGATGATCATGAGAGTGCTCCCGAGAAGGGTCAGCCATTAAGATCACATTCTGTTCTTCTAGAAGACCGAAATTGAGTTCTCATTGGGTGGCTTAAAAACCAGCTATTAATTCCAGACCCAGGGGATCTGGCACCCTCTACTGGCCTCAGTAGACACTACACTCATGTGTGCATACCCACACAGGTACACATGATTTGAAAAATAACGGTAAACTGTTTAACAATTTTCCTTGCCCTGGAAATTTGTGACCTAGTAGACAGAGTATGGTGGGTTGTTACTGGGCAGAACTGAGAAGCAGTGTTGTAGTAGTTCTCAACCTTCCTAATGCTGTGGCTCTCTAATATAGTTCCTCATGGTGTGGTGACCCCCTGCCGTAAAATTACCATTGCTACTTAATAGCTATTTTGCTAATGTTAAGAATCATAATGGAACTATCTGATATGCAGTATATCTGATGTGTGTGACACCCCTCCCCCCACACCATGGGGTCACAGCCCATAGATTGAGAACCACTGCAGTGAAAGGAGGAGCGTTTGAGATGCTCCCTAAGGAAATAGGGAATTGAGGGGGAGTTGGGGGGGGATAACGTGTCTGTAGAAAGAAAAGGCTCCGTATGAGAAGCTAATGGGGGTTAAAGGTGACAACACATGAAATACATGAATAAAATTGTCAGGAAAATAAACTAAAGAGAAAGGTTCCGGCTGGGCCTGATGGTGTAGGCCTGTCATTCAAATACAAGGAGGCTGAGGCAGGAGGACCACTAGTTCAAGGCCTGCCTGAGCTACAGAATGAGTTCAAAGGCAGCCCAGCCTACTGAGTTTAACCCCCGACTGAAAATAAAGAAGCAAAAACCAGGTTGGTGGTGTAGCTCGGCGTAGAGCACAGGCCTAAAAGTCTTACCTGTAACAGGTGTGGGCGTGGCTCAGTGAGAGAGCGTTTGCCTAGACACCCCCCACCCCCATGAGAGGCCGGGGGTGTGGCTTAGCAGGTAGAATACTCACTCTGGAAGGGTTAACACCCCCTGTGCTACCAAAAATGCTAGGAGCTGGGCTGTTTGGTACATCTAATTAAAGATGTGATGATGTCATCTAGGCCTTTTTTCCCTACCTTCCTGACTGGCCATCTTTAGCATAGTACGAGGTACCCTGTGGAGTAAGTAGCTAGGTGACCTTCATTGTGGACAGTGAGGAAGGCAGCCAGACCAGAACCGTGGTTTCCAGCAGTTTTCCCCAAACAAAAACATAGGCTTTTCTCCCCGCTAAGCCTTGCGGCAGACCTTCCCACCTAATTGGAGCTCTTTCACATGACTACCATGGACCAGTCAAGACTCAGCCCTTTAAAGTGGGACCGACTACAAGGAAGTTTCTAGCCTAGAGCCGGGGAGGGTTCTTTGGCTTGTGTGCACGTCCAGGTGGTGAAGCGTGACCATAGTGTGGGGAGGTTTGGGGACACACAATGTGTGACGGCCCCCTGGCCATGATGGGTTGGTCACACTATAGCCCCATTTGCCTCCACCCTCTTTAGAGCGGCTAGCCTCTGACAAGCTTGGGAGACCAACCATTTTACCAATAAGGAACAAGACGGGAAGGACCCGGGCTACCCAAAAGGGGAGGGGAGCTGTGCTTAGAACCCAAGAAGTTGAATCAGGCCAATCTGTTACTACTCCAGGCACCCAGCCAGGTGCCCGAGCTGGCCTGGACTCCTGTCACTAGGAGCCTCCTGATAGCCAAGGCCACAGCTGGAAGGCAAGGGACATGCTGTTATCTTTGTCTGTCTGTCTGTCTGTCTGTCTGTCTGTCTCTCTCTCTCTCTCTCTCTCTCTCTCTCTCTCTCTCTCTCTCTGTGTGTGTGTGTGTGTGTGTGTGTGTGTGTGTGTGTGTGCGTGTTCTGTCGGTCTGTGCCTGGTGTATGCTTGTGTGTGCATGTATGTGTACAGGTGCTGCCATACTCCTAGCCCTTCACTGGGGATTCTGGGCAAGCCTGGTATCAACTGAGCAACACCCTCAAACCCTCTCACTAGGGGATTATAGACAGACCTAATAGCCCCTAAGGCACTCCCTCAGCCCTCACTAGAGGATTCTAGACAGGTGCTCTACCATTGTGGCACATACCTGCTGTCCTAGTAGTTGGAAGCCAGAGGTCAACGTCCGTGACTTGATTGCTCTCCGCCTTATTTTTTGAGGCATGATCTCTCGCTGAACCTGGAGTTCCCCAAATTCTACCTCGCTGACTAGTGAGCTCCAAGGATCCTACTTTCCCAGGGTGGCACGTTTTGATTTTTACCTGTGGGCTGAGACTTTGACCCAGGGTCCTCATTTCTCACCAGGTATGGTGGCACAGGCCTGTAATTCCAAGGGTTGGTAAACTGAACCAAGAGAGACCATGAACTTGAAGTCTAACCTGTGCTAACAAAACAAAATAGAACATACACACACACACCCCGTTTTTCACTTGGTTGGCCCATAGCGGTAGGAAACCCCATAACTGCCACCTGGATTGAGCCGACACTTAAAGTCTCTGATTCACACAGCCCCGTGCTGGGCCCCTGCATTACTGCTTTATTAAGGTCTTGCCAACAAACTGTGGTAGATACCATTGACTCAAGAAGCATTTATGGTGCTGGGTGGTGGTGGCACACACCTTTAATGCTAGCACCCAGGAAGCAGAGGCAGGTGGAGCTCTGTGAGTTCAAGGCCAGCCTGGTCTACAGAGTGAATTCCAGGATAGCTAGGGCTACATAGAGAAACCCTGGGGTGGGGGCACGTTGGGAGAAAAACTTAAAACTACGCAAAGTGTGTCTAGATCTTTTATCACTTTCCTCAGTGCTTTGGGCTGAGGCCGCTGTCTTAGTACAGTCAGGGAAAGATGGGCTATCCCCAGAAGACCTTCAGGGAAAGCTCAGGACAGCCACTCACTGGCAAGTGTGATCATGGGCAAGTCATTTGACATGTCCTGGCAACGCTACCATCTTTTTAACTGTAAACTGGGGAATATAGAGCCTGGGCACCTGCCCGTAGCTGAGGTTGCAGTTAGAATTTAATGACTTAAAACGAGGTGCTGGAGAAATGGCTTAGTGAGTAAGTAAAGTGCTTGCCATGCAAGCATAAGGACATGAGTTCAATCCCCAGGTCCCACATGAAAAAGCCAGGAATGGTGACTTGCATTTGCAATCCTAGCACTAGGGAGGCAGGGACAGGAGGATCTCTGGAGTTCATTGGCCAGTCAGTCTAGCCTAACGGAAGAGCCCAGTGAGAAACTTTATCTCTAACACATGAAGATAGGGGACTGGAGAGATGGCTTAGTGGGTAATAGCCCTTGCTGTGGAAGCCTGGGGACCTGAGTTCAAATCCCCAACATCCATGCGAAAATTGGAGCATGACTCCACGCAACACATTGTACACATAGGAAAGCAATTTTAAGAGTAATTGCTGCTCTTCTAGATGACCTGGGTTCGGTTCCCAGCACCCACCAGGCAACTCACAGCAGCCTGTAACTTCAGTTCTGGGATACCCTCTTCTGAATTCAGCAGGCTCCTCACCACTTAAATAAGCATGTGATTATTCTTTTTTTTAAATGAAGAAAAAAAGATAAACGAGGATGGTTCCTGAATAACTGTACCCAAGGTGTATACACACACACACACACACACACACACAGACCAGCCACTTCTAATGGAGCCTGGTTCCCTCTTACCATCTCAGAAAGAATGCTATGTCTACAAATGTCGGCTGCCATGTACAGAGCTAATTTCTTATGTTCCCAATTTGTTTTGTCTTGTTTGTGTTTCAAGACAGGGTTTCTCTGTTCTAACTCTGGCTGTCCTCGCACTCTGCCTGCCTCTGCCTCCTGAGCACTGGGATTAAAGGCGTGCGCCGCCGCCGCCACCACCACTGCCCGATTCCCAATTCTTCTCTGATTCGAGGAGATGCTAAGTGCAGATCCTGCCTCTACCTTTGGAAGTTATTGGTCATTGGAGTGTAGGGTCTGTGGAGGGACATCGACAATTTGCTGCACACAGGCCGGGCTTGCCGGAGGAGGCAACTCTATCTGAACCAGGATCAGCTCAGCACGGGAAGATGTCAGGAGGTGCTAGGGTTAGGGTTAGGAGGAAGGTGCAACAGGGCAACCCTGCCTCAGCTGTAACAGGACCTATACAATCTGAATAAGGACACGGCAGCTTTTTAATACTTTGAAGTTTGGGCCTTTTAGCTGGGCAGATTCCCAACCAGCTTTCTAGCTTAACCAAGCTAACCCTGGCATTCTGTCCTACATGTGGCCAGCTCTACTCTCCGCTCCTGTTTACCTCTGTATCCAGCTGGTGAATCTCCCGCCTTCCCTTTCTTCTCCCAGAGTCCCTCTCTCTCCCGGAAGTTCTTCCCTCCACTTCCTGCCTAGCTATTGACTATCACCTCTTTATTACTTGCAGCAGGCAAGTGAGGATGAATATTTGCAAAATATGAAACCAGTGATGGGCCATAGAAGTAACAATACCAAGATCTGGCTAGTAGGCCAGCACTTAGCTCTCTGCTGCTTTAGCAATCAACAACTGAACATACAGAGACAACGTCTTCACACAGTGTACCCCAACACTCAATAAATAAGGTGGCAGAGTAAGACAACACATCAGACAGCAAGCCTGGAGCCCCACATGCGCATACACAAACATGCACACACCACACAATAGTGCACACACACAATCACAAACTATCTGAAAACAAAAGAACATGGTCTGTGCCTATGGTAGACGGTGATGACACACACACAGGCTTGACAAGGGTCCCCTGAAAAGGGAAGTCAGGTGGAAGCCCAAACACCCACCTAGAGGTGACATTACTGACACTGATTTCAGATACTTATTCTAAACCCCTGGCCGTATTTTTGCTGTGCAAGGGTCCTTAAAGGAGTTTGTAGAGAGAATTCAGTTGGTAAAGGACATGAGAACCTGAGTTTGACCCCTAGAGTTCAAATTTTATAAAAGACAACCGGGCATGGTGGCGCATGTGAAATCCCGGTGCTAGGGAGGCAGAGTCGGGTGGGCTCTTGGGACTGGCTAGCCAGCCTGGCTTATTCAGTGAGAGACCAGGTACATGAGGGACCCTGGCTCCAAAAAACAAGGAGGGCAACACCTAAAGAATGACAACCTCACCAGGCGTGGTGGTGCACACCTTTTATCACTCGGCAGGCAGAGGCAGGCAGATCTTTGTGAGTTCGAGGTCAGCCTGGTCTACATAGCAAGTCCAGGATAGCCAAGGCTACATAGAGAAACCCTGTCTGAAAAAAAAAAAAGGAATATCGTCCATGTCGCATGGGACACATATGTGTGCATACTCATGCCCACACGTTGTCTTAGTCCGAGTTCTATTGCTGTGACAAGACCCCGTGACCACGGCATTTAATGGAGGCTGGCTTACATTTTTCTGAGATTTCGTCCATTGTCATCATCTTGGGAAGCAGGGTGACAACGGTGCTATAGAGGTAGCTGAGAGTTCTACATCTGGACCACCAGGCAGCAAGAGGAGGAGGATACTGGGTGTGGCTTGAGCATTTGAAGCCCCAGAGCCCACCCCCAGGGGCACACTTCCTCCAACAAGGCCACACCTACCCATCGAGGCCACGCCTTCTAATCCTTATCAAGCAGTGCAGCTCCATGATGACCAGGCATTGAAATCTGCAGGCCTGGGAAGGCCATGCCTACTCAAACCAGCACACACGGGCACTTGCATGCACACAAACACAGGCAAGGCTCGTGTGTTTAGAGGAATTACCATCATCATCCTCAGGCTCTCAGCCCTGGCCTTTGCTTCAGGCTCCCATTTCCTTACCCAGCCTGGTAGTTTAATCATATTAACATCAGATACCCAACATAAACCATCTAAGAGAGGAGAGGTTTCTTTTGCTTATGGTTTCAGAGGTATTGACATGGTGGGGAGGGTATGGCGAAAGAGCTCATTTCATGTCTGTAGGAACGTGTGGTGAAGCCATTCACATCAGGGTGGACCAGAAAGTGTAGCTATAACAGGAAGCGACTAAAGCAAGATACAGCTCCCAAGGGCATGACCCCCATCTGCCTTTTCCACCTAGGCCCCACGTTTCTGCAGCTCTGTCACTTCCCAGTCATCTATTCAAAGTCTGAGAGAGAGAGAGAGAGTGTGTGTGTGTGTGTGTGTGTGGTACATGTGTGTCTGTGGGGTGTGTGTGTGTCTGTGTGTGTGTGGTATGCGTGTGTGTGTGTGTGTGGTGTGCACACACCACAGCATGCACGTGGAAGTCAGAGGACAGCATGTGCTGCTTCCACCATGTGGGTCCCAGGACCAAATTCAGATCCTCAGGTTGGTGGCAGATGCCTTTACCTCCTGAGCACGTCACTGGTCCCCACTGAAAATTTGGATTTTCAGTTCAGCAATGGATTAAGTCGTTGTTAAGCTTAGAGCCCTCATAACTTGTCTCCGGTACGTCCTCACAGGTGCTTTAATATGCTCCTAAGTGGTTCAGTCACGTGAGGATTGCCCATCACACCTGGCATTTTAACTGTTTCCTTTGTCTCGCCTCCCTCCCACATACCCAAACTTAAAAACAGCTGAGAAAGGTTTGTTTTGTTTTGAGATAGGCTCTCATGCAGTAGCCCTGGCTGGCCTCAAACTAGCTGTGTAGCTGAAGATGGCCTTGAATTTATAATCCTGCAGCCTCTGCCTCCCAAGTACTGAAGTTACGTGCCCTCAGGTGCCGCACCCAGTTTCTGAAGTAGTTTTAAAACCACTTAACAGCTCTGACACACTTCATGCAAAAGCCGCAGCTCCCATTCCTCTCCCACCTTTCAGGCGCTCTGTGTTTGGCTCAGTTATAAAGCAGAGTCTGTCCAGTGCTCCCCATCCCTTGGAGCCTTTGTTTGACAGGAAGCCAGGCGCCATGTTTGGAAGGACACTCAGTCCTCAGGAGGTTGAGGCAGGAGGATCACAAGTTCAAAGCCAGCCTCGGCTACATGGCAAGACTCCAAAACGAAGAATGAAAGAGAGCCCATAGTTTGTTTTTAAACTCAGACTCTCCGTTGAACACAATTTGTTCTGACATCTCCCAGCTCTTTGAAGACTGTTGCCTCCTTTGTCACTCTATGAAAGGCCCCAGTTGACAATGGTTTGTTGCTCTTCCTCCCTCTCTGACGAGGAGCAGTAGCATGCTCCTTTGCTGTTCGGTGGAACATCTTGTGAATTGCCAGTGTCAACACAGACAAGACCCACACGGGAGCTGGAGATGCAGCTCAGTTCATAGATGCCTGTCTAGCAAGCCTATCTCGGCATTCAGGAAGTGGAGGCGGGGTGGGGGGTTGGATCAGGAGTTCAAGGTCATCATTGATAACACAGGATGGGAAGCCAGCCTGGACTACATAATAACCCTTTCTTAGACAAAAACAAAAGACACACGGCACAAGAGGAAAGCTGCCCGAGTAGGGGTGGGGCCTCACTCACCTCCAGCCGATGGCAACGATGGAGAATATAAAACGAGCTGGAGAGAGAGAGTTCGGCGGCTAAAACACTTGCAGCTCCTCCAGAGACTCCAAGTTCGATTCCCAGCACCCATGCTAGGCAGCTCACAACCGCCTGTGACAACTTCAGCGAGTGCTGCCACACAGACACACAAGTACACATAATTTTTTTTAAAAGAAAGAACTCAAACAGCAAACATGAAATTAGTAAGACTCTTGGCAAAGAGGTAGAAAGCTTCCTCACCTGTTGTTGGTGGGTATATAAAAATACTTATTAGTAGTGGGACACTTTTCTCCAAAAATGTACAAGCAGAGCTGGCAAGATGGCTTCGAAAGTAAAGGCACATGCCATTGAGCCTGATAATTTGGGTTCAGTCTCTGGGGTCCATGTGGTGGAAGTAGAGAAGCAGCTCCCACAGGGTATCCTCTGACCCCCACATGTGTGCCATGGTACTCACGCCCACACAGGCCGGCAGGCAGGCAGACACACATACACAAACATATGAATGCATAAGTTTTGTTTTGTTTTGTTTTGTTTTTTAATAGCAAACTAAGCATAGTGGAACACAGCTGTCATCCGGGCACTCAGGATTCTAAAGCAGGAGTTTTAGGCCAGCCTGGCCTACAGAATGAGTTGAAGCCAGCTTGGGCTACATAATAGGGACCCTGTCTCAAAAAAAAAAAAAAAAAAAATCTAGTATAGGAGGTTGTAGAAATGGGTCAGGAGTCAAGAGCACTTGCTATTCTTTTTGTTTGTTTTTTGTTTTTTCAAGACAGGATTTCTCTGTACACTTGGCTGTCCTGGACTCTCTTTTGTAGACCAGGCTGGCCTCGAACTCGCTCTGCCTCCTAAGTGCTGGGATTAAAGGTGTGCGCCACCACCGCCCAGCAAGCACTTGCTGTTCTTGCAGAGGACCTGAGTTCTGTTGCCAGCAGCCACAGATCCAGGGGATCAGATGCCCTTTTCAGGCCTCCACGTGCATGTGTGTGCGTGTGTGCGCACGCGCACACACGCACACACACACACACACCTAAACATATACATATATATGTTTTATATGTATATAAAACCTGAGGGGGGGAAATAAAAGAATTGCTTTTGCACTTCTGGGTCTATATCCTGAAGAATTGGAAGGAGGATCGTGTGGGGCTCATACATTCATGTTCCAGGTGACATGACTCACAAAAGCCCAAATGGGGAAGAAACCCAAGTATTCATCAACAGGTGACTATGCAAACACGTCACACAGGGGTATGAGGAAATACTATCCACCCTTCAAGAAGGATGTGCTGACAGCTGCCACAGCCTGGATGAGCTGTGCTGAAAGATCCAGGCTGGTGAGGGCGGGGGGGCAGGGGGGAGGGACGGCTGGCAGGGTATGTCGCTTTTGTGAAGTTCTCAGAGCAGTTCAGTTTATACAGACAAACACAGCAGGTGTGCACCCCTGCACTAGTGAGCTGGAGGCAGAAGGATCAGGGCTTGAAAGGAAGATCATCCTCACCTACATAGTAAGTTTGAGGGCAGCCTGGGCTAACATCAGACCCTGCCTCAAAAATAATCGTAGAAGGGTTAGAGAGATGGCTCAGCAGTTAAGAATACTTAATGGGGCTAGAGAGATGGCTCAGAGGTTAAGGGACTAACTGCAATTCTAAAGGTCCTGAGTTCATTTCTCAGCAACCATGTGGCGGCTCACAACCATCTATAATGAGATCTGGTGCCTTCTTGGGACAGGCAGGTGCACATGTGGGCAGAATACTGTATAAAAAATATTTTTTAAGAGAATACTTAATGTAGCTGGGGGTCATGGCACATGCCTTTAATCCCAGCTCTCATACAAAGGGCTGGCTACTCAAAACTACCTGTAACTCCAGTTTGAGGGATCTGATGCCCTCTTCCGGTCCCCATGGATACCTACACTCACAAAGACGTGTGTGTGTGTGTGTGTGTGTGTGTACACATACATATAAATAAAAATAAATCTTTACAAAAGAAGTACTTAGCTGGGTGTTGTGGCACACGCCTTTAATCTCAGCACTCAGGGAGGCAGAGGCAGGAAGATCTCTGAGTTCGAGGACAGCCAAGACTACACAGAGAAACCCTGTCTCAAAACAACAACAAAAAGAAATACTTACTACTACTACTACTAATAGTGACAATGGGGAGAGAGTGTGATTACCAGGCCCTGGAAGAAGGGCACAGAGTTAATGCTTAAGGGCATTAGGTTTCAATTCTGCAAGATGAGGGAGTTCTGGAGACAGGTGGCTTTCCTGGTTACATGGCGATGACAGTCTTTTCTGCCACAGGACCATGCAGAGAGTTAAGATGGCAAGGTGTATATTCTACATGCTTTTCCACAGTTTTAAAAAGTGTGTGTGTGTGTGTGTGTGTGTATTCTGTCATCCCAACTACACCTGAGGCTGCAGCAGGAGGATGGTAGATTCAAGGCCAGCCTGGTAACTTAGTAAGACCCTCTATCAAAAAAAAAAAAAGCTGAAGGCATGACAAAATATATACCCATTACCCAGAATCCCCCAGTGAGGGACATGGGGTAATCCTCAGTGAGCACTTGCCTAGAATCCCTAGTAAAGGGCTGGAGTAGGGCTGGGTGTTAACATTTTGCCTATAATCCCCAGTGAGGGGTGGGGGTGGGCACACATATTCTGGTAGAAGAGAGCTCACCTCATAGTATGGAGCTAGGATGCTCATCTGCCCTTGGACATCAGGACCCCAGGGTGTCCATCCTGCATCCCAACATCCAAACCAATGGCCCCTCAGGGTCTGAGGTCTTCATGTTATACGGAGCCATGGTACCAGTTTCCATAGCTCTCACCCTGCACGTAGCCCATCACGGGACTTCTCAGTGCCGTAGTCACTAATAGCATAGCGATCCTACAGTAATGTGTCATGATTCTCTGGCAAAGCTCATCCGGATGGGTGGATGATAGATGAACAGGGAGGCGGGTAAATAGCCAATGGATGACATGGAAGGATGAGTGAGCAAGTGGCCGCTGGATGGACCGACGGGTGGATGGGTAGAGGGATGAGTGGATGGCACATATATCCATAGACGCAGAGGTTCATAAATGGGTGGAAAACCAAGTGTGTACCTGTTGAGAATAGTTAGTTTTTTAATGTAGCCCAGGCTAGTCTCAACTCAGAATGCAGCTGTAGATTACCTTGAACTTTTGATCTTCCTGCCTCTACCTTCCAAGTGCTGGAGTTGCAGGGGTGCACCGCGCCATGCTTGGTTTATGGAGTGCCAGAGATGGAGCTCGAGGCTTTATCATGCTTAAGCAAGTACTCTGCCAACTGAGCTCGTCCCTACCCGGAATACTTTTTCCCCCCTAGTAAATACAGAACTGTGACTGTCTGAACCCGAAATGTCCCTAGAAGCTTGTTATGTTAAATGTTGATTGCCAGCTGCCAGGGTTTGGGTGGGGGTGGGGGGTGGGGGCTAGCAGTTGCATCATGAGGGTTCTGACATTACCAGTGCGTCGTCCATGGATGCATTCAGAATTAATGTTTTTTGTTTTGTTTTGTTTTGTTCTTTACAAAACAGAGTTGGGAGTTCATAATGACTTTTTAGCATTTCTATGTACTTTGGGGGGCTTTCATCCATGTAGGCAGTGTGTCATAAGTTTTGTTTTATTTTATTTTTCCTTTTTGGTTTTTTGAGACCGGATATCTCTGTGTAGCTCTGGCTATCCTGGACTCGCTCTGTAGATCAGGGTGACCTCAAACTCACAGCGAACAGTTTGTCATAATTTTTACTCACCTCCACACATACTCAACCCCACTCGCCCTCCCACTTCCCCCTCCTCCACGCCAGCCTCCTGACTCCATGTCTTCTTTTGTTTTGTTCTGTTTTGTTTTTAATCCTACTTAAAATAAAAATGAGAAAGAATTAGAAAAGCTAGGTATGGTGATCTATTCCAGGAAGGAAGGGAGAAAGGGAAGGAGAGAGTAAAAGAAAAGAAGGGAAAGAAAAGAATACTTTTCGCCCACAGCAGAGAGCACTGCCTTGGCACTAGTGCTAAATGCTATCAGTGTGATGTCTTACAGGCATTGCCACCTCTCCCCTCACATTTCTTTGCTACTGGGGTGTGAGTCCCAGTGCTGGAAGCTGAACTATGTGCCTCCTCTCCAAGGACCACTAGCCACCCAGAGAAGGTTCAAGAGAGAGAACTGGGAGTGACAGGGAGCTGGAGAAATGGCTCAGCAGCTTAACACACTTGCTGCTTTTACAGAGGCCCTTAATTCGGTTCCCAACACCCATGTCAGACGACACAACCGCCTGTAACTCCGGCACTGGGAGAACCAGCACCCTCTTCTGGCCTCTGCGTGCACTTGCACTGCTGTGCATAGACACACATAGGGACCAGGCTGGCCTCAAACACAGAGATCCCCCTACCTCCGCCTCCCAGTGTGCTGGGATTACAGGCTTGTGCCACCTCACTGAGCTTTTTAAAAGTCTTTACTGAAAACCAGGCCAACCTGGTCTACAGAGCTAGTTTACAGGAACCACGGCTTCCTCCCAGCGTGCATCCCACTTTCCCTAGTGAAACGTAGCCGTCACACAGGGTGGCTCTGTGAACCGTGAAGACACTGGGATTGTTGGTTGACATGCACCTGCCTCACCCAGCCTCAGGCTCCTTAAATTAACAGTTCTCTGAAGCGAGGCACTCTATCCCAGGCTTGTGTATACTGGGCAAGGCCGTGGATTCCTACCAACCTAAAGTTCCTCACCGGACAACTTACTAGGGGCCTCCGGTGACCAGAAGGACCCAGGCTTCAGAAGGGGCACTCCCCCACATACACCCCAACCTGCCTCTACCCGTGGTGTCTTGTTACTGTTTTGTTTTGGGCTTCGTGAGACAGTGTAGCCCCGGGTTTGCTTTGAACTAAAGCAGTCCTCCTGCCTCAGCCTCTCAAGTGGTGGGGTTATAAGCATGCACAGTCAGTCACTGGGGTTTATATGGTACTGGGGATAGAACCTGGGGCCCTGTGCATGCTAGGCAAGCACCCTACCAACTGAGCCACATCCCTGGCTCCTTGGTGTGTGTATGTGTGCACGTGCACACACCTGCAGAGGCCGGAGGTTAACTGTGGCTGCTGTTCCTCTTGTTTTTTTGAAATGGGATATCGCAGCCATTTTGAAATTCACCAAATAGCCTAGGCTGACTGGCCGCCCAGCAAGTCCCAGGCTAGCCTCTCTGCTAACCCACTGCGGGGATTGCGGTCAGAACGGCTATACCACGCCTTTTCACATGGGTTCTGGGATCAAACTCAGGTCCTTACACTTACAAGGCAAGCCCTTTATCCCCAGCCTTCCACCAGGCAGGTTTGGATCTTAGCAGGTACAGTCAGGCAGAGACCTGAAGCAGCATTTAAATTTAAGTTAAAAAAAAATACTGATTATATAGAATTTCTAAAAGCCAGGCTAGGATTCATTGCCTCGGAAAGGAGTGAGCCTCCCATCCCTAGGTGTATGCAAATGAAGGCTGCCCAGCATGGTCTTGCAGTCCTACCCTTTTCCTCTGCTTCTTACTACCCTCTATCAAGATGATGCCAGGAAGTTCCTCCCCTTTTTTGAGACCAGAGTCTTCCTATGCAGCTCAGCTTGGCCTTCAGCCTCCCGCCTCAGAGTCCTCAGCGAATGCGCATGTGCAGGTGCTGTGTCCTTGCTCTCACACAGAAGGCATCACAGGACATGGAAGTGCCTTCCTTTATCAGCCTCCATCTTATTGCTCTGAGATAGGGTCTCCCACTGAACAGCAAGCTTCTGGGGTCCTTCAGCCTCTATCCCACCCACTGCCAGGATTATGGGCATGTGCAGCCATGGCTGGGTTATTACATGGGTGCAGGGTATTCAATATTAGATCCTTGCGTTTGGCAGATGAGCACTCTTACCCACTAAGCCATCTCCTTAGCTTTCTGTGGTTTCAGCAGGGACCTTGTGATACATTGTGTGTGTGTGTGTGTGTGTGTGTGTGTGTGTGTGTGTGTGTGTGTGTGTGTGTGTAATATTTCTGCTACATTTACTTGGTCCATACATCTCTGAGTGGGCTATCCATCAGATATCTCTTCCCACTCACCCTCCCTATCTGCCTTCTGGCTGTAGGTATGTTGGGGAAACAGGGCTTGGCCTAGCCCAGGCTTGGGGACTTGTGGCCCAGGATGCCCAGGGAGAGGCCCTAAGTGAGGGCCTCTTTCTGCTTGGTGAAGAAGCTGAGAGTAAACAGATTGAATTTCCAGAGGCAGCCAGGCCTTCCACCCAGGCGGCCGCAAGTGATTGAAGATAGAAATGTTCTCAGAGGTGACTCAGCGCCTGGGCCCCCGATCCAGGCAACCCTAGGCCTTGGCTTTGCCTGGGTAGTTGGCTCCAGCCAGGCCCCAAAGGGAATAGCCGTAGAATTCTGAAGACAGACTTGTGTGACTGCATGTCCAGCCCCCTGAGGGTGAGGGAGCCCACAGACATCTTTAGTGGGGCCTGCTGCAGGCTCAGGGTCTTGCAGGTTCACTGAGAAACAGGGCAACAGTGGTACTTGTGTGAGAGGGTGGGTATGAGACATTTGTGTAAGAGCCTGGCCTGGAGGCTGAGGCAGGAGGATCTCAAGCTGCAAACCAGCCTGGGGCTACATAGGCAGAAAGGGAGGGAGGGGGAAGGGAGAGAAGGTCGCAAGTGCATTTCAGACAGTTGACAGCACGAATCAGGCACAGAAAGGTCAGTGCGAAGAGAGCAGCTGGGCCAGGAGGAAGCCTGGGGTGGGATGGAAGAGGGAGAGTGGATGGTCCAAGGTTAACAAGACCCCGGGGAGCCTGCTTCAGAGCTGTCACCCACTGGAGAGAAGTCCCCTTCAGGGACAAGAAGACAGTTACTGCCCCTGAGAAGGTTGAAGACTGGGGAAACACAAGGTTTCCAGAAAAAGGCTCTGGTCAGCTATCCCCGGGGGGCTAGTCACAGGTCAGGGGCCGGCCGGATGGTAGGATGCCAGCCATCAGATATGGGGCGTGGAGATCACTGGTGAGGTTAACTGAGTGGAGGAAAGCTAACTGCCATTCAGCTGGCAGCTGCCGTAGGCATGTGACCCAAGGAAGAGATATGGATGAAGGATGACTCTTTTTAGAGTGGAAGAAACCTGAGCTGGGGAAAGCGGCTCAGTGCCTGAGAGTGCTGGCTGCTGTTGCAGAGGACCCCACTTGGGTTCCCAGCACAACTGCCTGTAACTAGCTTTAGGGGCTCCGTCACGCTCTCCTGTTCTCTGTGGTCACCTGCATTCAACAAGCACAGACCCCACAAACAAACACAGAATTAAAAATCAAATCAAATATATATATATATATATATGGAGGGGGGAGGGAGGCAGGCTACAGGGAGAGAGACATTTTTTTCCCTTTTTTTTTTTTTTTTTTAATGGAGAGGCTGGAGGGAGAGAGAGAGATCGGGCACTTGCTGCTCTTTGAGAGGACTCAGGTTCTTTCCCCAGCACCCACATAGCAGTTCACAGACACCCATAACTCCAGTTCTAGGAGATCCGATGCCATCTTCTGATTTCCTTGGGCACCAGGCACACATGGGGTATATACGCATGTGCAGACAAAATGCTGAAGTACATCAAATAAATAAGTCTGAAAAAAAAAATTTTTTTTTTTAATTGGAGAAAACTTGAGCCCTGGGAGGGGAAGAGGCCAGGGATGAAGAACACAAAATGAGTGAGTGACAGTTTGTGAAGGAAGTGAGTCTTAAAAACCAAGCTGTGGGCCCAGGGGTCCCACTCAAACTAAGGCACCAGCCAAGGACAATACAGGAGGTAAACTTTAAACCCCTTCCCAGATCTAGTCAATGGTCAGAATATTCTCCACAGTTGAGTGGAGAGTGTGATATGACTTTCTCACGTACTCTGGTGCCTCACATTTGACCATGTCCCCTGGAGGGGGAGACCTGGTGGCACTCAGAGGAAGGACAGCAGGTAGCCAAGAAGAGACTTGATACCCTATGAGAATATACAGGGGGAGGTAATCCCCCTCAGGAACAGTCATAGGGGAGGGGAATAATGGGAAAATGGGGGGGGGGGGGAATGGGAGGATACAAGGGATGGGATAACCATTGAGATGTAACAAGAATAAATTAATTTAAAAAAAAAAACCAAGCTGCATGCACTTGCAGGGTTTTGAGACGGACCTTCAGGAGATACCAGTATCAAGAGTGTTTAGCCAGGCATGGTGGCGCACGCCTTTAATCCCAGCACTCATGAGTCAGAGCCAGCCAGATCTCTGTGAGTTCGAGGCCAGCCTGATCTACAGAGCTAGTTGCAGGATGGCCATGGCTACACAGAGAAACCCTGCCCTAGGGGCCAGGGGAGTGCTTAGAGGGCCAGATATGGAGAAGTAGGAAAGGCCTGGAGGGATGCAGAGTGGGGTCAAGTCTGAGGGAGGAGATGGCTGTGTTGGGGGAGTAATGAAGGGCATCTAAAGATGGACTCGGACACAGCGGCCACGCCATGCCAGCTAAAAGAACCAGCCGTAGGCACTGACAGGGAGTTGGAGTGGCATTGACCCAGAGAGCAAGACACTTCAGTTGCTAGGCAACTGGTCAACAGCCTCAGGCAACACCCGAGCTGGGCCCTCCAGGGAATGTCATTTGCAGTTAATAGTGTCTGGGATGTGGGGAGATGGCCACAGGGACCACAGATTGCTTAACGGCAAAGGGGTTGATATCCAGTGTTCGTTACCTTCCTGTGCTGACAGGAAGTTGGGTGTCCTTAGGCGGATGACTGGACTGTTGTGCAGAACAAGGGCTGTAGGAAATCCACTGGGTCTCCAGTCCCAAGAAAGGGAGGGAGAATGCGAGCACCTTGTTCAAACTCCTCGAGGACAAGGCAAAGAAAGTAACATATGCAAGCTGGGGCTGGGGCTCGGCATTAGAACTGAGCATTAGTCCTCCTGTGAGGGGCTGCGGGTGTGGCTCAGTGGTAGAGCACCTGCCTAGAATCCCCCAGTGAGGGGCTGCGGGTGTGGCTCAGTGGTAGAGCACCTGCCTAGAGTCCCCCAGTGAGGGGCTGCGGGTGTGGCTCAGTGGTAGAGCACCTGCCTAGAGTCCCCCAGTGAGGGGCTGGGGTATGGCTCAGTGGTAGAGCCCCTGCCTAGAACTCCAATGAAGAACTAAGTACATGTCTCAGCCATAGAGTGCTAGCTCAGCATGCAAGCCCCTGGGTTTGATCCCTGGCACTTCAAAAAAGAAAAACCAGGTGTTGTCAAGTGCACCTGTTGCCCCTCGCTGAGGAGGCTGAAGCAGAAGCGTCAGGAGTTGAAGACTGGAAAGGGCCTGTCACGTGGCTGATTCCAGGCTGGCCTAGAACTCACAGTGTAAACCTGTGGTCTGATCTCAGGCATACAGCAGTCCTCCATGGTGCTGGGGTGTCAGGTGTGCTCTGCCAGATAATCTGCCGGGCTGGCACTGCCCAGCTACGGAAGAGATCCTTCACAGGCACAATGTAAAGCAAACTCCCCATCACACTGTAATGCGTGGTCAGCCCAAGCCCCCCCAGACCCCCCGCTGCCCTCCTCCTATAGCAGATCCCTTCAGACTAGTGAGGACCATCTCTTCGCTAAGGAAAAGGAGGTGGCTGCTCCCTGTTCCCAGGTGCTTCTTGGGGGTCATACAAACAAGCAGGAGATGTCCAAAGAAGATAGGCAGGCGGGCAGTGACCAAGGAAGAAGCTGGTGACATTCTCCACCAGAGCTCACATTAGCAGGGAGGATGGCTCTGTCCGTAAAGCACTTGCTGTAGAAGCGTAGGGGCCTGAGTTTGGTCACCGGAATCCCCATTTAAAAAGCTGGGTGTGTTGTCACATGTTTGTAACCTCAACACCGGGGCTATAGAGATGGAGGAGCCGTGGGACTCGCTCTCTGGCCAGTCAGGCACTTAGCCTGTTTAGTGAGTGAGAAACCAGTGAGAGATTCTGTTATTTAAAAGTTAGTAGTAGCCGGGCATGGCGCACGCATGCCTTGTAATCCGAGCACTCGGGAGGCAGAGGCAGACGGATCGTTGTGAGTTCGAGGCCAGCCCGGTCTATAAAGTGAGTCCAGGACAGCCAGGGCTCCACAGAGAGAAACCCTGTCTTAAAGAGAAAAAGGAGAGAGAGAGAGAGAGAGGAGAGAGAGAAGGACACCTAACCCCGTCGCCTGGCCTCTCAGACATATAGCCACATGCGTCAGCTCACAGGTACTGACCCCACACACACATACACAAATAATAAAGGAACTCGAGACCAATCTCAATGTCCTAGACCAATGGTCCTCAACCTTCCTAATGCTGTGACCCTTTAACACAGTTCCTCATGTTGTGGTGACCCACCCCACCCCCAACCAGAAGATTATTTCATTGCTACATCATAACTGTAATTTTGCCACTGTTATGAGTCGTAATGTAAATAACCTAGTATGCAGGATGTCTGACGTGTGACTCCCTCCCTCCACCCCCCCCCCCCCCCCCCCCCCCACCCCGTCAAAGGGATGGAGGCCCACAGGTTGAGAATTGCTGCCCTAGAGGATCAGGTGGGGTGAGGCTCACAGATACAAGGCACTCGGTAACCAGTAAGAGCAACAGTTCCCTCTGTCTCCTCTGTCCTAAAGGGCCTCTCTCAGCCAGTGTGTACAATGAATTGAGATGGACGTCCAACAGCTGGCTGGCCCCCCGGGACATGTCACTTCAACAACTTATTTATTTATACCTCCTGTCCGCAGACGCCCTACTTGCCATCTGCTGGTGTTTGTGCCCTCCAGACCAGTGTGTCCGGTCTATTTCTGGAGTGTCCCTACAGCCTTGAGGGTAGCAGGAGTAAGTGTCTTGCCCATTCCTGTATACTAGGCTCTCAGGCAACTGGGAGGCCTATCCATCCCAGCATGCATCTGTTTCAGCCATCTGGAACCTGAGAGCTTTAAGGCTAATTCTGAGGATGTGGGGCCTCTATGAAGGAACCTCACAAGAGTATTGATTGCCACTTACAAGGTAATAGTTTACTGTTCTCCTTTGAAGCAGATAATGTATATTGTATAGATAAGAGTTGCAAGTTGACTGGGCGTGGTGGCACATGCCTTTAGTCCCAGCATTTGGGAGGCAGAGACAAGTGGATCTCTGAGTTCGAAGCTGGCATGGTCTACAGAGCAAGTTTCAGGACAGCAAAGGCTACACAGCAAAACCCTGTTCTCAGAGAGGGAGGGGGAGAGAGTGTTACAAGTTGGCTATGGGATAGACATGGACAGAGATGCCCCTGAGAAACCAACGAGGGCTGGTGCGATGGCCCAGTAGCTGAAAGGGACCGCCACCAAGGCTGACAACCTGAGTTCACTCCACAGAACCAACATGGTGGAAAGACAGAATAGACCCCCGCAAGTTGTCCTCTAACCTCCACCCACGTGTGCACCACAGCCTGATCAGGTGCGCACAGACACAAATAAATGAAAAGGGAAGGAACTGGAGGGGAGCTGAGTGTGTGCTGGTGACTAAGCAGGAAAATCAACGGAGATGAGGAATGCATGCCGCCCGGCCCCAAATAGGCATTTTCTTGAAGATCGTTTTCGTCGGTTGATTGACTGGTTTCAGGATGATGTACTTAGTATGTGTACGAATGTGCCAGTGTGAGTTTATGTGCACCATATGGAGGTGAGAGAGTCTTGGCGCTGCTAGAACTGAAGTTACAGTTGTAAGCCACTTGATACGGGTGCTTGGAACCAAACCCAAGTCCTCCACGAGAGCAGTAAGTGTTGTTAACCACAGAGACATCTCTTCAGCCCCTTGAAGATCAGGTTGGTGATGTGTAATTCAACACAGAACAGAAGTTGCCCTTTTAGCCACTTGTGGTGGTACACATCTGTAATCTCAGCCCTTAGTAGAAGATTAGGAGTTACAGTACAGCATTGCTGACGTGAGTGATGGACGAGTTGGGGGTCAGCTTGGGCTACAAGAAACTAAAAAAAAAAAAAAAAGTCATCAGGGCATGGTGGCCTTTAATTCCAGCACTCTGGAGGCAGAGGCAGGTGGATCACTATGAGTTCAAAGGCAGCCTGGTCTACACAGTGAGTCCAAGACAGCCAAGGCTATACAGAGAAACACTGTCTCGAAAAAAAAAAATCACCCTTTTTAGTGGATAGTTCATTGGTTGGATTTTGAAGCCACCACCACATACCAGAGAGTATACAAGGAACATGACCATGTAGCTTAGTGGTAGAACACCTGCTTAGAATCTCTCAGTCGAGGGCTGGGGTGTGGCTCAGTGGTAGAGCCCCTGCCTAGGATCCCCCAGTGAGGGGTTGGGGTGTGGCTCAGTGGTAGAACACCTGCTTCGAATCCCACAGTGAGGGGCTGGGGTGTGGCTCAGTGGTAGAGCACCTGTCTAGAATCCCCCAGTGAGGGGCTGGGGTGTGGCTCAGTGGTAGAGCACCTGCCTAGAATCCCCCAGTGAGGGGCTGGGGTGTGGCTCAGTGGTAGAGCACCTGCCTAGAATCCCCCAGTGAGGGGCTGGGGTGTGGCTCAGTGGTAGAGCACCTGCCTCGAATCCCACAGTGAGGGGCTGGGGTGTGGCTCTACAGGAGGCCCGGTTCATACTGACCAGATATTCCTGTGTCTTTCTACACAGGTGCAAGTTTTTCAGTCTGACTGAGACCCCTGAGGACTACACCATCATCGTAGATGAGGAGGGCTTCCTTGGTAAGTGTCTCTCCTCCCAACAGGCCACCTCCCCACCGGCCACCTCCCCACCTCCTCTTTTCTTTGTTGTTTTTTAAAAAAAAGAAAGAAAGAAAAAAACTGGAGGGAAGCTGTTTGGGAATTTTTGTGGGGTTGTCTGTTTGGAGATTTCGAGGTCTTTGTTGGTGGTAAGCTCTTTTGCTTTTTACATTTACTGATTTATTTTGTGTACACACACACACACACACACACACACACACACACACACACACACTCGAGAGCATGGGTGTGGAGGTCAGAGGGCAGCCTGTGGCAGTCAGTCTACCTCCTACCTCGTGGGTTCCAGGGATTACACTCAGGTTATCAGACTTGGTGCAAGCATGTTTACTACGGAGCCATCTCACTGTTTGTCGAGATGGGGCCTCCTAATGTAGCCTAACCTCCAGTTACCTACGGAGCCATCTCACTGTTTGTCGAGATGGGGCCTCCTAATGTAGCCTAACCTCCAGTTACCTACGGAGCCATCTCACTGTTTGTCGAGATGGGGCCTCCTAATGTAGCCTAACCTCCAGTTTATAACCCTCCTACTGCAGCCTCCCCGGTGCTGAGATGATAGCAAAATGACCCTGTGCCTGACTATTTTTTTTGTCCATTTTTCTTTCTTTTCATTTTTTCTTCAGTTAATGTGTATGTGCCTGGATATGTGTATTGCACCACATGCGTGTAGAAGACTGTAGAGGTCTGATCCTCTGGAACCAGAGTTTCGGGCCATTGTGAGCTCCCACGGGGGTGCTGAGAACTAAAACCAGATCCTTTGCCAGAGCAGTAAGTGCTCTTTACCGCTGAGTCATCTCTCTATCTGTATTTATTTTTTTAATTTAAAGATCATACAGTTATCCTAAAATTCATCTTTTTTTTTTTTTTTTTTTTTGAGGGCTGAAAAGATGGCTCAGTGGTTTAAAGCACAAGCTGAAATTCCAGAGGACCCTGGTTTGATCACTAGCACCACACAGTGGCTCACAACCTCCTGGAACTCCAGTTCCAGAAGCTCTGATGCCCTCTTCTAGCGTCCGAGCCCCAGGCACACACATGGTACAGACGAACATGCAGACAGAACACCCATACACATAAAGTTTTGTTTTGTTTTTCGAGACAGGGTTTCTCTGTGTAGCCTTGGATGTCCTGGACTCGCTTTGTAGACCAGGCTGGCCTCGAACTCACAGCGATCCGCCTGCCTCTGCCTCCTGAGTGCTGGGATTAAAGGCGTGCGCCACCACGCCCGGCTATAAAGTGATAAAACAATAATACATTTTCAAAAATTAACCCATTTCTTGGGCGGTGGCGGTAGTACATACTCCCAACCCTTGGGAGGCAGAGGCGCATGGATTTCTGAGTTCGAGGCCAGCCTGAGGACGGCCAGGGCCACACAGAGAGACCTCAGAAAATTAAAACAAAAAACCCTTAACCACCACGTTTGAAGTGTAGGTGTAGCAAGTTGCCTTGTCTGGTGCCCTAGACTGGCCTGGGGTTCTCTGCATAGCTGAAGACGACCTTGAACTTCTACATCACCTGTCCCTGCTTCTCAAGTGTGGACCTCATGGCTGTGCGCCATCTTGCCTGGTTTTTGCTGCACTTTGGGCAAAACCCTCGTTTCTTGCGGGCTAGGCCAGCACTCTACAGTATCCCTCACCCTTCACTGGGCTTGGGAGAATACTTAATCACCTGTTACCACTTGTCTCCAAAACCTGATGCTGCCTATTTTTGTTAGTTAGAGAAGTTTATTGAGCCGAGTGGTGGTGGTGCACCCTTTGAATCAGAGGCACTCAGGAATCAGAGGCAAGTGGATCAGACTTCTGAGTTCCAAGCCAGCCAAGGCTATAGAGTGAGACCCTGTCTCAAAAACAACAAAAATTGATGACATGTATTAGGCTTCCTTAATTATTTAGTCATTTAGTTTTGCAATTCTGGAGATGATTCTCAGTGCCTATCCTATGGGACATCTGTGCTATACTGCTGAACCACACTCCCAACCCAGTGTCTGGTTTACAGCGACTGTCCAGAGGCTCTCTGCAAATGGAAACACGCTCCTTTTGTCTTGCCAGCACTGTATTGATGACAGAGCAGAGGGGAGCCATTGAACTCGCTCACTGGTGTTGGGAGTCCTGTGAGCTAACGACTAAGGGACTGTCTTCAAAGTCTGTGGAGAGAGCCGGGAAGGCAGACACTGGTCTGTAACCCCAGTATCTAAGAGACTGAAATAGAGGATCAGTATTTCAGAGCTAGCCTGACTTACATTACAAGACCTTTTGTTCAAGCACAAAGGGTTGAGGATGTGGCTCAGTGGTAGAGCACCTGCCTAGAATCCTCCAGTGAGGGGCTGGGGTGTGGCTCAGTGGGAGAGCACCTGCCTAGAATCCCCCAGTGAGGGGCAGGGGTGTGGCTCAGTGGTAGAGCACCTGCCTAGAGTCCCCCAGTGAGGGGCTGGGGTGTGGCTCAGGGGTAGAGCACCTGCCTAGAATCCCCCAGTGAGGGGCTGGGGTGTGGCTCAGTGGTAGAACACCTGCCTAGAATCTCCCAGTTAGGGGCTGGGGTGTGGCTCAGTGGGAGAGCACCTGCCTAGAATCCCCCAGTGAGGGCCTGAGGGTGTGGCTCAGTGGTAGAACCTAGTGTATTCAGAGTTTTATTACCAACAAGAGTATAAAATCATGGCTTGGAACTTGGAATTGCCTCACCTGCTACTCTCTGAGCCTGCCCAATGGGAAACCATACTCTAGGGATATCTGTCATTCCAAAAAAAACCAAGCAAACTTGTGTGCTGTGATTGAAATGGCATCTGCCACTAAGGCAGGAGGGTCTCATCACCAGACCAACAGCTCTGTGTTCAGGAGAATCCTTGGAATCATTCTCACGGTTCCTAGGCTTAAGCATCCATTTTACAGATGAAGAACCAGCTGTCCATCAACAGAGTGAGTTCAAAGCTAGCTTGGCCTACCTGAGACCTTGTCTTTAGGCTGAAGAAGTGGCTCAGGAATTAAGAGCACTTGCTATTGGAGAGTAGACCTCAGTTCAGTTCCCAGCATCCACATCAGGCAGCTCACAGAAGTCTATAACTCCAGCTCCTGGGGATCTGATGCCCTCTTCTGGACTTCATGGGTACCTGCACACACATGAACATACCCATGCATACATACATACATGCGTAGTTTTCTTTTAAGATTTATTATTTATACAGTATTCTGCCCATGTGTGTGCCTGCACTCCAGAAGAGGGTACCAGATCTCATTATAGATGGTTATGAGCCACCATGTGGTTGCTGGGAATTGAACCCAGGACCTTTGGAAGAACAGACAGTATTCTCTCCAGTCCCATACATACAGTTTTATTGGGAGTTGTTTTGCTTTGGATTGGTTTAGGTTTTGGTTTTTGGAGACAGGGTTTCTCTGTGTAGCCTTGACTCTCCTGAACTTGCTTTGTAGTCCAGGCTGGCCTTGAACTCACTGAGTTCTACCTGCCTCTGCCTCTTGAGCACTGGGATTAAAGGCATGCACCACCATACCTGGCAATATGTATAGTTTTTAATAATAAAAACTATATAAAAACAATACATAAAAATAAAAATATATAAATAGGTCTGTTTGATGTCATTGGCACTGTGATACTAAGGACATAGACCGCATATGTGCCTTCCTTCCCAAAATGGCTTAAAGTTGTGCTCCAGGAACGTGAGACAGTATCTGTTCCGCTGTGAAATATGTCGTAGTGTGACTGTTGAGGAAGCTGCTGTTGTCTGAGCTCCCTGACTTGCCGTCATCATCAGGAGATGTGGTTGACACCTGGGGTAAAGGGAGACCACTTCACAAAGCTGCATTTCAGGGTACCCAGGCTCCCAGAAACTCTCAAGAGATGATAATAAGGGCTTCAAATGCCCACCCCCTAAGATCCCCTTAGCAAGTTTGGGCTCCTTAGAATTCTAAAAACAAGAGGCTATGGGAGATTGGACCAGTTGGTAAAGTGCTTGCTAAGCCAGTAGGAGGACCTGAGTTCGAATCCCCTGAACCCATAGGAAGAAAGGAAGGAAGAAAATTGGGTGTGGTATGTGCTTGTAACCAAAACTAGAGTTACAGAGGCAGGAGGATTCCTGGTGCTCACCGTCCAGCCAATCTGGCTCAGTGAGAGACACTGTCTCAAAAAACACAAGGACTGGTAATAAGATGGCTCAGTGGGTAAGGGTGCCCACAACCAAGCCTGACCACCCGAGTTCCAGCCCCACGACCTGTATGGTAGAAGGAGAGGCCTGACTCCCACAGGTTGTTCTCTGACCTCCATGTGTGTGCCATGTATAAACACACACACACACACACACACACACACACACACACACACACCAATAACTGTAAAAAAAATAAATAAGAAGGATGTGAGCGATTAAAAAAGACACCAACTAGACCTCTAACCTCCATGTGCTTGTGCACATGTACACACAGAGAAGTCCAGAGCTGAGCCAAGGCAAGGTCTGGGCAGGGCCAGGATTTGGGAATCTTGTTCCTGGGAGAAATAAGACAAAGCCTCCACCTGGGCAGTAGGTAGTCTCAGAAGCCCAGGGCTCGGGGACTGCCTTTTCACTGCTTCCTCCTCTTCTCTCTCCTATGAAGCCGCCGCCTGCCTCTCCATTACTAACTGGCTGACCACCGACCCTTCTGAGTCAGCAGGACCAATGGGCTGCCCCTAGGCTGTGGTCACCATGGCAACTGAGCTAGGCAGATAGGCTTCGCTCTGCATCCCTTCTCCCCAAGCCATCCTTTCCAGAGGCTGGCCCAGCCCCCTCCCTGTCTTAGTCTCTCAACGCCGCTCCTAACCCCAGCCCTTTGGAGCCTCTTGCTTCTTCCTGTTGGTCCTCAAGACTGAGCCTGGATATTTTGAATCGGCTGAACTTGAATCTTCTTCTTTGTTTATTTGGTTGGCTGGTTTATTTATTTGTTTGTTTGTTTGTTTATTGAGGCATTATCCCATATATCTCAAACTAGAAGCATCAAGGATGACCTTAAACTCCTGATCCTCCTGCCTCCACTTCCCAAGTGCTGGAACTATACAGGCATCTACACCACTACATCTGGTTCCATGTGGTACTGGGGCTGTTATGGATGCTAGAAAAGACATTCCGCAAGCGCTCTGCATCCCCAGCCCGTCTTTTTGTCAGTGTTTGTTTGTTTGCTTAGGGGTGTTGGGGACTCAAGCTCACTAGGTAGCCCAGGCTAGCTTGGAGTTCAAGCTTTTGCTTCAGCCGCCCAAGGAGCTGGGATTACAGGTGTTCCCCACCACACCGCACCTGGGTTTGTCTTTGAACCTTGGCTTGGTTGTTCCCGGTCTAGAGATATTGGGCAAATTGCTGGTGCCTTTCAAGTATCTGTGTGGAGTGGACAGCCATGCTTCCTCTACAGGGTCTTTGTGGTGGGCACAATATCATAGTCCACTTCTTGCCATATCTCTGTCCTACAGTGTGCCAGGATTGGGGTTGGAGGGTCTTAGCAGGAGCCTGGGTTTTTTTTTGTTTTGTTTTGTTTTGTTTGGTAGGGGAGTTCTGAGACAGGGTCTCTCTGCATTAGCCTTGGCTGTCCTGGACTCGCTTTGTAGACCAGGCTGGCCTTGAACTCACAGCAATCCCCCTGTCTCTGCCTCCCAAGGGCTAGGATTAAAGGCATGAGCCACCACACCCAGCTAGGAGCCTGGGATTTTATGAAGAAACTTATATGGGTCTCTCTGGGCTCCTCCGTGGAGGTACCATATATATACATGGTGGTGTTGTGTCACGTTTCCCGGAGGAGACATGAGAAAATATCTCTTCAACCCGATAGGGTACCAACAGCAGACCCAAGAAATTATTCCACCCAAGTTTAGTTGATTGAGCCAGTTTACTGGGGTTCCTTACAGGAACATGGATGGGTCAAAGGCAGCTGCATCACCACAGGCCCTCACCAGCGTGGGTGATGGCTCAGGAAAGCTGCAGCTGTGGAGCTCTCTGTACAGCATGAAGGCAGCTCTACCAGAGAGAGTCTCCTTCCCCTCACCACTGTATTAGGGTCTTTGTGAGTCTTGTAAGTTTCAGGATCTTCCTGAGCCTTGTAAGACTTGGGGTTTGGGTGTTTTGCTCGTTTGGTTGGGTTGGGTTGGGTTGGGTTGGGTTGGGTTGGGTTGGGTTGGGTTGGGTTTGGGGAGACATGGCCTCACTATGTATTGTCTGGCCTGAAATTTAGTATGTAGATGAGACTGGCCTTGAACTCACAGAGATCCAACCTGCCTCTGCTTCCTGAGCGCTGGGATGAAAGGTTGGTGCCACCATGCCCAAAGCCTGGTGAGTTTTGTTGACATCCTGGGTTTTCCAGAGCCTTCGTCCAGAAGTGAACATTTCTGTTTAAAACCATAGCTACCTAACTTCTGGGTGCCTGTATCTCATGCCCGGGGTTCCTTGGAGACGGCCTCTGACTGATGGGACCCAGGAACCTGACATTCGGGCATCTGGCTTCAGGCTCTTTTTCTAGATTAACTTCACTATGCAGATGTGACTAAAGCAGGCCCACGGAAAGGTTGTGAGCAGTGGGAATTCATGGGCAGGAGCTCAGCTGGTAGATGCTTGCACAAAGCCCTGGGTTCCTTGCCCAGCACTGCATAAGCCTGATGTGGTGGCACAGTTTTGGGCCTGTGACATTGGTCCCAAATGTGACAACAATGGGTCTGTCATCCCAACGATCAAGAGGTGGAGACAGAGGGTTCCTCAGCTACATGGCTAGTTTAAGGCCAACCTGGGATACAAGAAACCTTGTCTCAAAAAAAAAAAAAAAAATGGAATGGTGAGCTGACTCAGTGGGTGGAGTTCCTTCCGGCGCAGACCTGTTGACCTTAGTTCACTCATGTCAAAATAGAAAGAGAAAACCAACTCCTTACAGTTATCCTCCGATCTCTTTGTACACACCCACTCCAATTCAGCATGGACACAGGTATATTCATGTGACAGTAATAAATAAGGGGCTGGGAAGATGGCTCAGTAGTTAAGAGTGCTTGCTGTTCCTACAAAGGACCCAGCTTTGGTTCCCAGCAACCATATTGGGCGGCTCACAACCATTTATAGTTCCAGTTCCAGGGATTCAGGTGCCCTCTTCTGGCCTCCAAGAATAACTGCATCCACATGTGCGCGCACGCGCGCCCCGCGCGCGCACACACACACATGGGGAGGGAGAGAGAGAGAAATAAATCATCTTGGGGCTAGAGAGATGACTAGGCAGTTAAAAATACTGGCTATTCTTTTTTTTAAAGATGTATTTATTATTGTTGTTGGATACAGTGTTCTGCCTGCATGTGAGCCAGCAGGCCAGAAGATCACATTATAGATAGTTGTGAGCCACCCTGTGGTTGCTGGGAATTGAACCCAGGACCTCTGGAAGAGCAGTCAGTGCTCGTAACCTCTGTGCCATCGCTCCAGCCCACAAATGCTGGCTATTCTTACAGAAGACCTGGGTTCCATTCCCAGCCCCCACACGGTGGCTCACACCCATCTGTAACTAACTCCAACCCCATGAGATCCCTTCTTCTAGCCTCCAAGGGCCTTAAAGAATGAATGTGGTGTGCAGGCAAAATACCCATATACATAAAAAATAAAAATAAAGGAAAAGTTTTTAATTTTTAAAATACTCTAAAAACAAATTAAGTTTTTAATTAAAGACGTAGGAATTCAGAAGTGAAGAGATGGTACAGTAGGTAAGAGGACCCTGGGGTCAATTCCTGGCACCAACATGGCTGTTTATAAACACCTCTAACCTCAGTTCCAGTTGATATGACGCCGCTCTGGCCTCCACGGGCACCAGGAACATGTGTGGTGCACAGACAAGCAAGGAGACAACATACACATAGAATAAAGTAATAAAGATTTTCAGGTTTGGATTTGGTTTTTAAGAAGTAGGCATTCACGGAGGCATTACCAACTTTCCTTTACAATGGAAGAAATTGGAGCTGGACACAGATAAAACAAGTTGGCAGGTGCTTCAAGCCATCCAGGATGTCACCTACTTAGCCTTCCAAAGAAGGCACCTTTGAGCCATCCTGTTAACTAACTCAGGACACTGGGGGCTGGAGATATGACTCAGTAGTTAGAAGCATTTGCTGCGCTTTCAAAGGACTTGGGTTTGTTCCCCAGCAGTATGTTCAATGCATCATAAACATTTGTAACTCCAGCTCCAGGGACATCCAGCGCCCTCTTCTGGCCTCCTCAGCAATGACTCTCACGTGCACATACCCACACAAACATACACACATGCACATAAATAAAAATATTTTAAACTGAGGAAACTGAGGCCCAAAGACAGACAAGCTAGTCTCTAAGGTCTCAGTCATCCACCTCGGCCTACCTCTCCAGCATAGCCTGGTCTGGCATGGGAACACCCAGCCCCAAGCAAGTCACCAACACTATCATCCATAACCCCCACCCCACTGCAGAGCTGCCCTCGTCCGAGCACCTGAGTGTGACTGATGCCACCTGGCTGGCCCTGAATGTGGTGTCTGGTGGTGGCAGCTTCTCCAGCTCCCAGCCCATCGGTGTGACAAAGATCGCCAAGTCTGTCATCGCCCCACTGGCTGACCAGAACATTTCCGTGTTTATGTTGTCCACCTATCAGACCGACTTCATCCTGGTGAGTCAAAGCTGGGGTGACTGGCTGTGCATGCTCCCGACCTTCCCCATGTAACTAACACACACACACCTGCTTCCAGCAGACACGTTATCCTATCATGTCCTGTCTGCTGCTCTGCTCCTCACCCTCAGCCCTGTGCACTAACGCAGGAGGCGGGATGAGCTGGGACTCAGGGAATCTGCTTCCCACTCTCAGGTGCGCGAGCGTGACCTGCCCTTTGTCACGCACACCTTATCCTCGGAGTTCACCATCCTCCGGGTTGTCAATGGAGAAACAGTAGCGGCCGAGAATCTCAGCATCACCAATGGCTTTGTGAAGCCCAAGATGGGTGAGTTGGCGTTGGGGGGGTGGGGGGGCCCCCAGCAGAAGGCCCCCCGCTCTTGGAGTTCACCTGGTGTTCACCAGATTCCAGGCGGAGCGGCCAGCAAAATGGCCAGAGATGGCTCCTGTCTCGGCCCAGCTCATGGTGTCAGGGTGGCTACCTACGATAGGAACCATCAAGTAGAAGCTTGGAGCACAAGGGGCTAAGCCAGGTGGTGGCCGTTGCAAAGGACGTTCTCAGCTGTCACAGTAGCTTGTACAAAGGCCCGGGGTCCTGAAGGGAAATATAATCAGTGCGGTGTGTGTGTTGGGGGTGGGAAAGCCACATGGGCTACGCTGAACAAGGTCTAAGGCTGGGCCCGACTCCTATACACCAAAGTTCTACTCTGCCCTTAAATCCTGTGTCCCATGCTCTCTCAGTCCAGAGGCCAGTCATCCACCCGCTATCCAGCCCAAGCAACAGGTTTTGTGTCACCAGCTTGGACCCCGACACGCTGCCTGCCGTCGCCACTCTCCTCATGGATGTGATGTTCTACTCCAGTGGGTAGGTCCCTGGGGTGAGGGGACAGACATGGGATACTGCTCTACCCAGGAGTCCTGTCTCAGAGCGAACACCTTATTCTACCCAAAGCTCTCTCTGATGGAGAAGGCCTCACTCTACCCATAAACCCAGTCCGAGGGAGGAGGCACAGTCTGTCCAGGAGCCTAATCTGAAAAGGAGACACACAGACCTGCCCCAAGAAGGAAGTCTAAGGGATGGGGCCTCATCTAAGTAGAGAGGGACTGTCCTACCCAAGAACAGTCTGACATATGTGCTGAGCTAGCTCTTAGATTCTTTCTCCCCTCTCATGTGTTTTAAACCCTAATGGTAGGGTTGGGGGTTGATGCAGATGGCCCATTGAAGGCTGGGCACTCAACAGTCACTTTCACTGCTCGACCAAGATGAGTCTCCATGTTAGCTGCAACCTAATGCGGGAAGATGCTTCTCTGGCCGCAGTTGAGAGCGGTGCTAATCCATGGATATGAACACAAATAATTTAGAAGGCAGGATAATAGCTTTGTCCCTAGGGGTTGTGGCCTCCCAAGCCATGGGCTTCTGACCAGGTATATCAGGCATGGATTTCCTCCTGTGAAGCAGGTCCTAGATTCGAGCAGAAAGTGGTTGGTTACCCCACTAACTATTATACCACTAGGACACCGGTGGTTACATCTTGCCTGGCAAAGTCGGTATTATAACGTCCCAGGGGGGGTCTATGACTTCTGAGTTCATGGGCTTTTTTGATGGAGGCAAGGCACGAGGCAAGAGCGGCCGCTCCTGCCAGACTGGTGGGTGGCAGATGGCATGAAGGATGTGGCAGGAGCCCTACCCTCTCACAGCTCCCTCTTGATCCCCAGAGTGAAGGATGCCGTGGCTGCCAGTGATGACTGTGGCCACATCCGCTTCTTTTCCTTCTCACTCATTGAGGGCTACGTCTCGCTGGTGATGGACGTACAGACCCAGCAGAGGTGGGTGGAGCTCTGTGTGGACATTAAGGGGGGGTGGGAGGGGTGGTAGCACATGCTTTCTTCCTGGTCAGTCTACCCTATTTCCTTCACTGGAGATGTACCTGTAGGTGCAGGGGTCATCCAAGGGTCACAGCAAGATGGTGCCAGAGTGGAGATTGGAACCATAGTCCCGGGGTCTCACCACAGCATTGGCTTCCCTCCCTGGCCCCAATGGCATTGACATGTCCTTGCAGAGGGACAGTCATCCTCTCAGTCTGACGCTACGATGCTCCCATAAAGCAGAGAAGGCTGCCCCAGAGCTGGGGGAGCATCCAGTTAGCACCAGCCTCAGATTCCCCTTACTTCCTCTGAAGGTTCCCGAGTCATTTGCTGTTCACGAGTGCATCTGGAGAGCTCTGGAAGATGGTGCGGATAGGAGGACAACCGCTGGGATTTGGTGAGCCTGTGGGGTCCAGCACCTGTGTGCAGGGATCCATTCCAGCGTTCCCTGGGTACCTGGCCAGCTCCACCCTACACACTGGTCCAAACGAGGAAATTGATGCTAAAGGAAGCCGAGGCCCCCCATTCTGACAGATGGTGCAACAAGTGTTCGAAGCCCTCAGGAGACCAATGAGTGGACTTTACCAAAGGGCCTTTATTCCCTTCCTCCACCATGAAAAATTAATACATTGGGGCCGGGAGTGAGACTTGGCACTATAGTGTTTGTCTAGAACCCCTCAGTGAGGACTAGGGGTGTAGCTCAGTGGTAGAGCTCCTGCCCAGAATCCCCCAGTGAGGGGCTGGAGTGTGGCTCAGTGGTAGAGCCCCTGCCTAGAATTCCCCAGTGAGGGGCTGGGGTGTGGCTCAGGGGTAGAGCCCCTGCCTAGAATTCCCCAGTGAGGGGCTGGGGTGTGGCTCAGGGGTAGAGCACCTGCCTAGAATCCCCCAGTGAGGGGCTGGGGGCGTGGCTCAGTCGTGGAGCACTTGCCTAGACTCTAAGCACCTGTGTTCCCATAGATGAGTGTGGGATTGTAGCCCAGATCTCCGAGCCCTTGGCAGCTGCAGACATCCCAGCCTATTACATCAGTACTTTCAAGTTCGACCATGCATTGGTAAGTGGCCCTGGGAGCAGGCAGGGACTATGCAGTGGGGAACAGGTACCTGGCCTAACGCACTGGTCTTTTTGTTTTGTTTTTTTTCTTTCGCTTCCTGCCTCATAGGTTCCAGAAGAGAATATCAGTGGGGTTATCCATGCCCTGAAGGTCAGTCAAGGAGGGAAGCGTTAGAAAAGGCTCCTCTCTGGGCTCCCCCCTGCCACAGCCCACCTGGGCCTTTCCCTAACGAAGATTGTTATTCTTGCAGTATTTCCCCAAGGACTGAAAGATTGGCCCCAGGACCCTAAGGAACGGGCCCTCTGGGACACTCCCCTGATGCCTGAATCCTCCAGGCCTGGGCCTAAATCAAGGCCACCCCCACCTCCAACCTTCCAGACCCCAACCTTTTCAATAATGACTCAGTTTCCCCCCAGTGGGGACATACCCATCTTCCTCCCCCAAGTTCCACCCCAGAAAGTGGTCTCCGAGGCCCAAGGGACTTGGGAACAGCCCAAGGCCCCACCTACAGCCCACAGCAAACACCAAAGGAAGTTGGCACCTCCCACGAGGCATTGGGATCCACGTCCTGATGCACCTAGGGACATCTTAGGATGCTGGTGGCGCAAAATTGGGTGTGTAGAGCTGGGAAGACCCCCATGAGTCCCCTACACACACGCGATTCATGTGACGGTTGCTGCTTTGGTTTCAGAGGCTCGGGGGCTGGTTGCCTCACAATGGAGGCCAGCAGACCTCCCTCAGGTCGTAATGGCCAGTGAGTCTGAGACAGTAGCAGTGGGCTCCCTACCCCCAAGCTGCGAGGGGGCGGGGAGGGGGGGAACCAAGACCCTAGAACCCTACCTGCTGACCACACAGGGCCTGTGTTGATTCCCACTACGACTGCCAAGAGAGGCCCTGGGCCAACCTTCCACCCAGAGCACTTGTCCCTGGAGGAGGAAGGGATTCCCAGGGCAACTCGTCTCCCACCAGCCTAGAGCACCAGCTTCTCCTTGTCCTCTCTTCGCTCTCCCCAACCCCATCATGGGCAAGCAAAGACTCGTTTCCTTCCACCAATGGGCATCCCCACCAGCCCAGGCCCAGGGTGCCTTTGGGCCATGTCCACCTCCCCAGCTGTCACTTAGACCAGCCTCGAGTGCCCCCCCTTCGTCCCTTTTACCCCACTTTTAGGGGACAAAGAGGCCTCAGCCCCCGAGCTCACCTACCCACCCGAAGTAACACCCAACCGTCGGTGGCCATAGCAATTCCTAGGAGGCAGCTATCTCGAGCATTTGTGGAGAAAAATCACACGTGTGGGTTTTTATTATTATTATTACTATTCATTGTTTTTGCATACAGGTGGCTGGGAGAGAAGTAGTTTTGTTTAGAGGAGATGGGTTTGGTGGCACTTCGCACCCTGTATCTCTGGGGACAGACACAAATTCAAAGATGTATCGTAAGCATCTTGGCCTTGGCTTCTGAGAAAGGTTATAGGGAGCTGAGCTCTGGCACAAGACAGCAGGACCCCATGTCGCCCCCTACAGGGCATCCCGGCGTATCTGACAGTTGGGACTGCTCAGTCCACCAGGCTTTTTGGCTTTTAGGGTGTTTTCTGGTCAGAAAAAGGGATGTTTACTTACCCTCTGCACAGGTCTTGTCCGCGGCTGTGTTCCTCTCCTCTCTGGACCGCAAAGGCACACTCGAGTGGAGGAACTATCCTAGAACCATATAGCTCAGAACCCGGCATGCTAATCAAAATCGCCTCTGGTTGGTTTTGGTGGGTTTCAGTTTTGGTTTTTGGTTTTGGTTGCTTTTGAATTCCTTTTGCACAAAATCCTTAAAACAACCAAATCTTAATCATTGTTTTCTGATCCCAAAAGGGAAATGGCCAACTGGGCAGGGCCATAGTGAGCCTCCCTTCCCCCCCTCACCACCCCCAAGTCCCCTTTTTCTCTCCCTGGAAGGCCTTGATTGTCCAGGGCACACCTCTCCGTAACCCCATCTGTCTCCTTTCCAGTTAGCCCTTCCCACTGTGTAAGCGTGCTGGCCCCATGTCCCCTGCCCCAGAGTTGTGTGCCCGCCACCCCCCCAGACTTGCTAGGATGAGACTGTGTATTGTACACACCTATAAATAGTGGTTTATGTTGATAGGGATATATTCTGTAAATAGCATATATACTTGAGCAATTTATATGTTAATATATTCTGTGTGCGCAGGACACAGACAAGGGCCCCACCTCATGTGCGCGCACACGGGGACATCTTGAGCCACCTTCTATTTTTAATTCAAACATGTAGGCAATATGATTGGAAAAGCCCTAGGGTCCTCGAGGCCAGCCTGGAAAAGAGACAGAACCAACAGCCTATTGCACATGGGGCAGGTTGAGAGGGCCGGTGAGGTCTGTGTCATAGCTACTGCACCCCCAGTTCCACAGCCTAGAGCTCCGGATGCTCTTTACTTTATTTGGGGGGGAACATTGATCCAGAGGGGAGATTGGTTTTTGTTTTTTGTTTTTGTTTTTGTTTTTTTCATTTTAGCAGTGGCTCTCTCCCTCAGGGTTATTCCAAAAACTTCATCTGGTAAACTCCATGTTGCGGCCTCCCTCCCTGAGCCCTTTCTCCATAGAAAGCTGTCGACCTGGCTGGCATCTTAGCGGATTTTTGTTGTTGTTGTTATATGTTCTCTTAAGGCAGACTCTCTTTACATAGCCTTGGCTGTCCTGGAACTCCCTTTGTAGTCCAAGCTGGCCTTGAACTTCTAGATGTCTGCCTGCCTCTGCCTCCCAAGTGCTGGGCTTAAAGGTGTGTGCCATCACACCTAGCTGATTTTTTTTTTTTTTTTTTTTTTTTTCCTGTGTAGCCTTGGCCGTCCTGGACTCGTTTTGTAGACCAGGCTTGGCTCGAACTCACAGAGATTTCCCCTGCCTCTTCCTCCCTAAGCTGAGATTACAGGTGTGTGCCACTGTGCCCAGCTTATTATTATTTTTATGAATTTTTTTTTTAATTCCTGCAAGCTTAGGGATCTCAGGTTCTCTTCCCATTCTCTTCCTAGAACTGACCCTGGAGGACCCAGAACACCACACACACTCCCCCCAATTGTGTGTCTGGAGAGGAGCTGGGGCCTGGGGTCTGCCTGCCAAGCCCACTTTAAAGGACCCCACCCACTGTTTAAGCTACACTGGGTCTTTGGAGGAAGCTAGGTCTCTGTGTTCTGTTGGTAGCAATGGCATGGCTTGTTCTCTGTGGCTCTGCTGGATGTGACAGTCCCCACCGAGGCCCTCTACTCTTGTGTTCTTAGTGCTGTCTCCCCACTTCTCAGCATCTCCTCGTTTTATGAATGTGAGGGTCACTCTACCCCCTGTGGACCCAGCCCCAGAGGTCACCCAAGTGAGATGCCAGTCAGCACTCAAGGGTCTCTAGGGGATTTTGTTTGTTACCTTTCTGTGGTGCTGAGGATTGTTGGGCAGGGCGCCTCATGCATGCAAGGCAGGTACCCCCACTAGCTGCTCCCAGCCCCTAGCACCATGGAGTCTCTCGGCTCACAAGGAGGATAGGAGAATGGACTGTTAAAAAGGTCAGATTTGAGGTCGGGTGGTGGTGGCGCACGCCTTTAATCCCAGCAGCACTTGGGAGGCAGAGGCAGGTGGATCTCCGTGAGTTCGAGGCCAGCCTGGACTACAGAGTGAGTTCCCAGGACAGCCAGAGCTACATAGAGAAACCCTGTCTCAAAAAAACAAAAACAAAAAGGTCAGATTTGAGGAAGTCAGGACAGGGGCTATGAAGTCATGAACTCCAGGGGTTTGTGTGTCTGGCCCGAAAGGCACCCTAATCAGAAAACCATACATTGGGGTGTGGCTCAGTGTGTGGTGTGTTCGCCTAGCGTACAGGAAGCTCTAGGTTCAAGTCCCAGCACTTCGGGAGACGGAAGCAGACAGATCACAAGTCAAGGCCAGGCTGAGCAACATGAGACCCTGTCTTTAAAAAAAAAAAAAAGTCAGATAACAACTTTATAGACTAATGACATCATCCAGTGTCCACACTGACAAATCCCACCCCCCTTTTGGCTCAGCCCCTCCGGAGGCGTACCTGCTCCCCCAAGAAGTCAACTTCTTCCCCCAGACCCCGACAGCATTGCCAACTATATACTCTCCCTGCTGGCCCCACACCCATAGAGGCATGCAGCCCTGCCCCCACAAAACCCTCTTCTCCCAAGCACCAGCAGCCACCATATCCCATCAACTACAGGCTGGTGTGACAGGGCGGATCTAGGGATCTGTCCGCTGCCCCTCGGGCCATCCATGTCACAGAAGCAACCTGTTAGGGCTCATGAGGTGGTCCCCCGTGATGGAAGGAACTGTGGGAGTGAAAAGACACTTGGGCAGGTGGAAAGGAGCTAGCCCCTGAGCACTGGCAGCCCCCCCCCCTTTGTCTGGTACATGGTCTTCAAAGAAGATCGGAGCCACCTGCCACCAACCCCTCCCAGCCACATTTCCTAGGCGGACCTTTAAAGAGTCCCCAGCCACACCTCTGGGCCACCAGCCACAGCCTCTGGATTGGATGGGGGGAAGGCACTGCGGCAGGAGCGTGGGGCAGCTGGTCGCATGGCATCTGCGGTCAGGAAGCAGAGAGAAATGCTGGGGCTCAGCTCGCTTTGTCCTTTTTGATCAGGACAGGAGCCTAGGCCATGGAAGGTTTACATTCAGGGTAGGTCTTCGCACCTCAAGTAATCCAGTCTCTTCTGTGAGACTGACTCAGAGGCCTGTCTTTTAGGTGGTTTTAGATGACTGTTGACGTCACAGGACACCCCTCGCCAACCAGTGTTCCTTCTGGGAGCAGAACCGGGGAACCGTAGATGGTGTCGGCACTTGGCTTGCTGAGGGTAGCCTGGATGAGAAGCGGGGCTCTTTTGAACAGGGATGGGATGCGGCTTTAGGTTTCCAAGTGATAAGTGTTGTACTGAGGGTCGAAGCAGAGGCTGGAAGGGTGGCAGACCTCCATTTTGACATCCAGAGGGAAGAGGCCAAGATGGCTGACAGCCAGTTGCTTTGCTGTGTGGGGCTGCAGTGGTGGTGGAGTCGAGCCAACTTGATAGACCTAGCCTTTTCTTACATCCTCAAAGTTTACCCCCAGCCTCCTTTTTTCAAGTCGGTTTTCTAATTAGAAGCAGCAAAAAGACATTTAACTGACCCCAGCTTGACCTCCACCATCAGCCCGCCCCGCCCACCTGCGGAAGGCTAGTCCACTAGGGAAGGCGAGGTGCTGGCCTGTTGCTGAAGGCACAAGTACAGGCCGGAGGCCTAGTCCATGGCGCTTGTGGGCACCAGTTTGGTGCTGATGGTTTGTGGCACTTGGTAGAAGAGGAGGGAAACTGGGAGAGTCAGAAGTGCAAGGTGGCCCTGTCCCATGTGTCAGGATGCTGTTTATTTACATAGTGTGTGTGTGTATGTGTGTATGTACATGTATTAGGCATGAGGGTGTGTGCGTGCACACATGTGCAGAGCCCATCTCAGAGCTGCGAGCTGTTTGATGCAGTGTTTGGCCCCTTAGCCTAACCCATTGCCACACAGAGTTAACCAGAAAGGGGTGCAGGCCCTGGCTCCAGGGCAGAATGTGGGGCTACCCTAATGGAATAGGTACCTTCCCCCACTCTGTATCTCCAAGAAAGATCTGCTCCTCAGAGGCTCGGGGAGCCCATGCAGGCAGCCTGAGCTGGCCCAGGCCCACCGATGGGACTCCTTAGCCAAGTCAGCTCTAAAGACAGTATTTGCAGGGAGAGAGGCTGGGGGACAAGGGGTGACCCTTATCAAGAACCATTGGGAGAGGGTCCACAAAGCTAGAGACTCCAGCAAGGGGGAAATTCATGTCCCCACAGACTGAGCTTTTCACCGCCTTGGTTTACCTGTATCCCAGGAAGTTAGAGCCGGGTCAGCCCCCAGACAGTAAGAAGATGAAAGTACAACGGTTCTCCCAGCCCTCCTCTTGTATGCCAAAATAATTTCCGTTATCCTGAGGCAGGGGAGCAGGTGTGGGCGCCCTGCCCTGCCCTGCCCACGGCCCCAGCTGACCCTCACCTGGCATGTCGTGCCCAGGTCACCAGCAACAGTGGTACTTCATCAGTCCTGCAGCTCGGGTGAAGAGGAGGACCAGCATCCTATGCTCTCCACCCCCAGGGCCTCATGCTTTCGTTTTCTTTGTCAAAGAAACAAAACCCTTGAGAGTTGTGTACTGTATGACAGGGAGAAAAAAAGTACCTAATGTTCCCCCCTATAAAAGACAGTATATTTTGTACTTTGTAAAGTGTTCATTAAATGAAGGGGAAAAAAAAAAACAATGCTGGCTGACAGCTGTCTGGTTTTTTTGGTTTTCTGTTTTTTAATTGACTTAGCCAGGATCATGTCTCGTTTCTATTCCCTCTTTCCAGATTCTGTTTAGGAGCACACAGGTCATGGGGCTAGAGGAAGCAGGATAACCCTCAGGTATAACTAACCTTGAGTCTGAAAGTCCGCCAGGAGTGAGAAGGGTCACGTCAGCTATCTGATGCTGTGTAGTAAGTTGCCCCAAACCAGTACCTTAAAAAGATACGTACCTGCATCCCTGCACTCAGAAGGCTTAGGCAGGAGGATGGAAAGTTCCAAGCTAGCCTGAGCTACATAGTGAGACCTCAAAAGGGGGGAGGGGGGGCTAGAAAGGTGACTTAGCAGTCAAGGGCATGCATGACTCTTAACCAGGTTCTCCAAAGAGGCGTGGTGGGACATGCCTTTAATCCCCGCACACTCACAAGGCAGAGGCAGGTGGATCTCTGTGAGTTTGAGGCCAGCCTGGTCTATATAGTGAGTCCAGGACAGCCAAGGCTACACAGAGAGCCCTTGTCTCAAAACACAAAACAAAAAAACCCGGGTTCAATTTCCCAGCATGCACATGGCGGCTCACAACCATCCGTAACTCCAGTCCTTAGGAATCCAACGACCTCTTCTGGTCTCCGGAGGTACCTGCGTGGCACACAGACATCCGTGTAGCAAAACACCCATGTGCATAAAATAAAAGCTAAAAGGAAGAATGATTTGTCCTACCTCGAAAGTTCCAGGGGGTTCAGCCCACAACCATGAGCCTGAGTTAAGTAGAACATTAGAAGAATTTGTAGGGAAGCGATTGTCATGGCATCCAGGAAGAGGAAACAGGCACGCGGGAAAAGACCAGGGCAAAATATCTTATCTTCAGTGATCTGCTTCCTTCAATCAAGTGCTACTTGTCACCTTTCACCACCTCCCAATAATGCCATCAGATGATGAATCCATCAACCCATAGATCCACTGATGAGGTCAAAGCCCTCATGAGCTAAATGTCTGTACACACCGCCACAGACACAGCCAGGAAATGTGTTTGCAAAATTAGACATCTCTCAATCCCCGACATCTGTAACTCCCCGTTCCAGGAGACCTGATGCCCTCTTCTGGCCACTGCACACATGTGGTGCACATAAATACATGCAGACAAAATTCTCATGCACATAAAAATCATTAAAAATAAAAATCTAAAAACATTAAGGAGGTGCTGGAGAGATAGCTCAGTGGTTTAGGAGCCCTGTCTGCTCTTCGAAAGGTCCCGAGTTCAATTCCCAGCAACCACATGGTGGCTCACAACCACCTATAGTGAGATCTGGTGCCCTCTTCTGGCATGCAAGCTCACATGCAGGCAGAACACTGAATAAATAATAAGTCTTTAAAAAAAAAAAAAAAAAAAAAAAAAAACTTAAGAAGGGACTGGAAAGATGGTTTAGCCGTTGGAGAGCCCTTCTTGCAGATGAGACAGGCTCAGCTCCTGGCACTAAATGGTACCTCACAGCTCGCTGTAACTCTGATTCCAGGGGATCTTATGCCACCTACTGGCTCCGGTGGCCATTACACAGAGATGGTGCACAGACATGTACATAGAGGACACCTGGGAGGAGGCAAGCGGCTTGCTTCACCCAGGAGATCATTCACCTGCTCACTAAAGAGGACAGAGCTCATACACAAAGCTTTGACTGGAACAAAATGAGGGACCAAGATAATGGCTTAGCAGGGTTTCCACGTACCAGATGCTGGGGGCATAGGGGAGTGTTAAGAGACAAACATCCAAACCTACTGAGCTGGCCTAAAACTGGAAGTGTAGCCAAGGATGACCTTGAGCTTCTGATCCTCCTGCCCCCAAACCACTGCTGGAGTTACTGGAATGAGCCGCATTTT